>NC_042495.1:18623164-18638258 GCF_005508785.2 Acyrthosiphon pisum
CTTGTAACCTACTGTACAGCAGAGCGAAATCCACTTACCCACCTTTTTTTTTTTTTTGTTTTTCCCTGTGTTTTCGTTTAATGTTAACTAGAAAACCTTCCTTATCGGAGCCCCACAAAGTGATTCACTTCCATGCACATTTAACACATTTCGCACGGAAACAGAATATTACATATTTACCCAAGTGTTACATTTATCTTTTGTAGTTTTAAACGCATGTTAAAATATTCGGACGCACATAAAACCTTGAAAAATAATTATCGTTGTTGATAATTATTCATAACCGTTGAAGACATTTAAGTATTTTTTTTTTTACTCACTCGGTAAAATGTCTGACATTGAAAAATTTCAAAACAATAGAAAAATAAATTAACCAGTATTTGAAATAAACGATTTTGATCTTCGGTATAAATAAAAAAATAGCTGTACACGTGACATTTTCATCAGATTTTTATTTCCTATTTACCTTACAACATTATAAATTATTTTGACAGACATTTATATAGGCATAAGATAATTTCTAATTTTATTGACGATAAAACATTTTCGATCCGTAGACAAACTTTAAAATCGAATAAAAATATGTTCTATTTAGTGGAAAACTAGAAAAAATATTGAAAAAACTACATTAAGAGGTGAACTATTTTTTATTTATTTTTTGTCTTATACATGCCTTTTCAATTTTTTGCGAAAGCTTTAGAACATTTTTGATTTGAATGTCATAACCTTTTGAATGTAGCCAACTAAATTGTACATGACTGCCGGATATATATTATAATATTGACAACATTTTTTTTAATTTGGGTAAATGCATCGTGGGTGCCGTACAGTCATGATCGATTGTGATATTTTTATCTTGACATGAGACGGATTTTCTCGGATATGAGCACCTCAAAAGTATAATGAATCGTTCTACATAAATCCACATTTTATATAATATGTTTGTTGTAATGTATTATAATAATATAATAAAGTAAGAAGCTATAGTAAGTTGGTGTCGCTGTGCTGCAAAGGTGGCAGGTACATGGGGTCACTGTAATATATGGTGGTAAAAATTAAATTTGATTTAAATGATATTATAATATTGTTGTGTACGAAAAACGATTACGCGGAACCTTAATGTTTAATCCTCAACTGTAAAATATAAAAAATTAAACATTTCTTAAAATGTTCACCGTCAATTGCCTGTACATTTTAAAAATCATAAATTTTGACGAAATTTGAACTTTTAGTGTCTTGAAAAAAGAATATTGAAAAAATACAATTTTATTGACATTTATAAAAATAGAAAACTAAATAATTACAAATTGAAAATGTCCACAAACAACTTGAGACGAGTCACTATATTTTGAAAATATTACTAACTATAGAAAATGATAAAATATACATAGTGTGTGAATTTCGGGTATTTACAGTTATTCGTTTTAGAATTACGACAAAATAAGAAAATCGCTGATTAGGAAATCGAGTGAAGGGGGGTTTCCACTACACGCCTACGCGTACGTGTACGTGCATACGTTGACCAGATGCACGGTCTCACAAACGTTTCCCATCGGTGAAGATAGTTTAGAATTGGTTGTCTATTAGTTAACTCATATTATATTCTTATGTCTTTAATATAGAACTGTGTAAATCCAACTTCGTGGTATCATGGTTAAGCCTGTGGTTAGAACGTATAACACACTCTGGTATTACAAAAGCTTACCATGTATACCAACCAATCACAGAATAGTATTTATATGCACGTGTTTAATGAAAACCCATCTTGAATATCCATGTTGTAGAAAATTAAACTTTAAAAGCTCATTAAAACGTAGTTACACATTCTGTTAGATATTTTTTTTTTTTTTTATTACAAACTTATGACGAAACTCGTATCATATTTTAGATTCCTATATTTAAATATAGAAATCTTTGTGAATTTCTAACATAAAATAATAAGCATATTTTCGTGAGTAATAAGTATTTTGTCAACATTTAAACTTTAAATTCTTAGAAAAAATATGATGACCGTATTTTAAAATTTTAAAATTTTAATTTAAAAATATATTAGAGGATCTTTCTATGAAGTTTTCGCGGTTTTTGCACAAATTTTGTAAAAAAAAGTGTAAAATTTCCCGGTCATCCTAATAATTTTAGATTCTGAGTGGAACGATGAATGTATTGATTTCACAATGATGTGTTTTTTTTATTTTTTTTTTGTGTCTGTGTACACGATAAGTAGTCGAAATAATGCTTCGATTTTCAACTTTAGTATCTTGTTCGATCGGAAAGTGAATATCGTTGGTGCGTTGGGGAGGTCAAACTTTAAAATTCGCAGTAATTTTCAAAAGCGCTAAGAAAAACCAAAGAAAAATTAAGGAATAACGGGAATTTTTACGCAAAATCGATTTTGATTCGAATTGAATTTGGTTTTTGGTGTAACTTAAAAAAAAATGACCGTAGATACATGACATTTTGACTGAATGTTTATATTAGCATTTTCTATACACCATAACATTTTCAAAATATTTTGACTTATTTTGAGCTCTTTACGGGCATTGTCAGTTTTCATTCTAAAAATATCAATACAATTTTATTTGTCGATTAAAAAAGCTTGAAAATTTAATAAAAGGCTCCTAGTAAATTGTTTCAAAAGCAGATGAAAAATATTAAAAATCCTTAGTCACAGTTTTTTTTTATAAGCATTTAAAGTTCAAAAATTAACAAAATATGGAAAAATCACGAAAATTAGCAAATTATTTTGAGTTAAGAATTCGTAAAAATTTTTCTTCTTAAATCTAAGATTTTAAAATGTTATACAAGATTCCTTATAAGATTATCCACCTTTATCAAATAAAAAACATCTATAAGAGAGTCAAATACAATTTTTATGATCGTTTGAAATTCAAATTTTTACAACATTGGATATTCACTCGATTTCTAATGCAGCGATTTCCTTATTTTGTTGTAATTCAAAAACGAATAACTGTAGATACATGAAAATTTTACTGAATGTTTATATTAGCATTTCCTACACACCATACAATTTTGAAAATATTTTGACTCATTTTGAGCCGTTTACGGACATTTTCAGTTTTCAATTTTTTTAGTTTTTTTTTTCCTATAAATATCAATAAAGTTTTATCTGTTTGGCCAAAAAGTGTAAAAATTTAATAAAAAGCTCCTGATATATTGTTACAATATCAGTTGAAAAATATTAAAAATACTTAGGCACAATTTTTTTTTATAAGCATTTAAATTTTTTTAAAGATCGAATTTTGACAAAATTTATCAAATTTTAATTTGAATAATCATTTTGCAGTTAAAAATTTATAAAATGTTCAACTTTTGTATCTAAGAATTGAAAATTTAAAACAAGATTCCACGTAAGTAATTAATTCTGTTACCAAAAAATCTAAAAAATACATTTACACAGTTTATTTTTATAGTCATTTTAGGTACAAATTTGGACGAAATTACATATTAAAAACCTAGAATAACTATTTTAGTTATTTTGTTGTGATTGTATAATATGATTCTTGGGTGTACTTGAAACTTCTAAAGTACACTATTATATATCTAAGATAGTATCACGGTTTGTTGTTGATGTATAACGCGTTATAAGTACCTAATAGATATTATGATATGATTAATTTGGAATTTATTATAGATACCTATTATAGGTCAATTTTTTTTAAATACCATAGACTATAATATAATATTATGCCTTATACCTACACTGACATACCGTCTCCGCTCAGAATCGTTTTTCTTATACAATGATATTATATCATTGAATTCAAATTTAATACCATCCATTATACAGTGACCCACTTGTAACCTACTGTACAGCAGAGCGAAATCCACTTACCCACCTTTTTTTTTTTTTTTGTTTTTCCCTGTGTTTTCGTTTAATGTTAACTAGAAAACCTTCCTTATCGGAGCCCCACAAAGTGATTCACTTCCATGCACATTTAACACATTTCGCACGGAAACAGAATATTACATATTTACCCAAGTGTTACATTTATCTTTTGTAGTTTTAAACGCATGTTAAAATATTCGGACGCACATAAAACCTTGAAAAATAATTATCGTTGTTGATAATTATTCATAACCGTTGAAGACATTTAAGTATTTTTTTTTTTACTCACTCGGTAAAATGTCTGACATTGAAAAATTTCAAAACAATAGAAAAATAAATTAACCAGTATTTGAAATAAACGATTTTGATCTTCGGTATAAATAAAAAAATAGCTGTACACGTGACATTTTCATCAGATTTTTATTTCCTATTTACCTTACAACATTATAAATTATTTTGACAGACATTTATATAGGCATAAGATAATTTCTAATTTTATTGACGATAAAACATCTAAAAAAATACATTTACACAGTTTATTTTTATAGTCATTTTAGGTACAAATTTGGACGAAATTACATATTAAAAACCTAGAATAACTATTTTAGTTATTTTGTTGTGATTGTATAATATGATTCTTGGGTGTACTTGAAACTTCCAAAGTATACTATTATATATCTAAGATAGTATCACGGTTTGTTGTTGATGTATAACGCTTTATAAGTACCTAATAGATATTATGATATGATTAATTTGGAATTTATTATAGATACCTATTATAGGTCAATTTTTTTTAAATACCATAGACTATAATATAATATTATGCCTTATACCTACACTGACATACCGTCTCCGCTCAGAATCGTTTTTCTTATACAATGATATTATATCATTGAATTCAAATTTAATACCATCCATTATACAGTGACCCACTTGTAACCTACTGTACAGCAGAGCGAAATCCACTTACCCACCTTTTTTTTTTTTTTTGTTTTTCCCTGTGTTTTCGTTTAATGTTAACTAGAAAACCTTCCTTATCGGAGCCCCACAAAGTGATTCACTTCCATGCACATTTAACACATTTCGCACGGAAACAGAATATTACATATTTACCCAAGTGTTACATTTATCTTTTGTAGTTTTAAACGCATGTTAAAATATTCGGACGCACATAAAACCTTGAAAAATAATTATCGTTGTTGATAATTATTCATAACCGTTGAAGACATTTAAGTATTTTTTTTTTTACTCACTCGGTAAAATGTCTGACATTGAAAAATTTCAAAACAATAGAAAAATAAATTAACCAGTATTTGAAATAAACGATTTTGATCTTCGGTATAAATAAAAAAATAGCTGTACACGTGACATTTTCATCAGATTTTTATTTCCTATTTACCTTACAACATTATAAATTATTTTGACAGACATTTATATAGGCATAAGATAATTTCTAATTTTATTGACGATAAAACATTTTCGATCCGTAGACAAACTTTAAAATCGAATAAAAATATGTTCTATTTAGTGGAAAACTAGAAAAAATATTGAAAAAACTACATTAAGAGGTGAACTATTTTTTATTTATTTTTTGTCTTATACATGCCTTTTCAATTTTTTGCGAAAGCTTTAGAACATTTTTGATTTGAATGTCATAACCTTTTGAATGTAGCCAACTAAATTGTACATGACTGCCGGATATATATTATAATATTGACAACATTTTTTTTAATTTGGGTAAATGCATCGTGGGTGCCGTACAGTTATGATCGATTGTTATATTTTTATCTTGACATGAGACGGATTTTCTCGGATATGAGCACCTCAAAAGTATAATGAATTGTTCTACAAAAATCCACATTTTATATAATATGTTTGTTGTAATGTATAATAATAATATAATAAAGTAAGAAGCTATAGTAAGTTGGTGTCGCTGTGCTGCAAAGGTGGCAGGTACATGGGGTCACTGTAATATATGGTGGTAAAAATTAAATTTGATTTAAATGATATTATAATATTGTTGTGTACGAAAAACGATTACGCGGAACCTTAATGTTTAATCCTCAACTGTAAAATATAAAAAATTAAACATTTCTTAAAATGTTCACCGTCAATTGTCTGTACATTTTAAAAATTATAAATTTTGACGAAATTTGAGCTTTTAGTGTCTTGAAAAAAAGAATATTGAAAAAATACAATTTTATTGACATTTATAAAAATAGAAAACTAAATAATTACAAATTGAAAATGTCCACAAACAACTTGAGACGAGTCAATATATTTTGAAAATATTACTAACTATAGAAAATGATAAAATATACATTGTGTGTGAATTTCGGGTATTTATAGTTATTCGTTTTAGAATTACGACAAAATAAGAAAATCGCTGATTAGGAAATCGAGTGAAGGGGGGTTTCCACTACACGCCTACGTGTACGTGTACGTGCATACGTTGACCGGATGATGAACGGTCTCACAAACGTTTCCCATCGGTGAAGATAGTTTAGAATTGGTAGTATATTAGTTAACCCATATATTCTTATGTCTTCAATATAGAACTGTGTAAATCCAACTTCGTGGGATCATGGTCAAGCCTGTGGTTAGGACGTATAACACACTCTGGTATTACAAAAGCTTACCATGTATACCAACCAATCACAGAATAGTATTTATATGCACGTGTTTAATGAAAACCCATCTTGAATATCCATGTTGTAGAAAATTAAACTTTAAAACCTCATTAAAACGTAGTTACACATTCTGTTAGATATTTTTTTTTTTTTGATTACAAACTTATGACGAATCTCGTATAATATTTTAGATTCCTATATTTAAATATAGAAATCTTTGTGAATTTCTAACTTAAAATATAATTAGCTTATTTTCGTGAGTAATAAGTATTTTGTCAACATTTAAACTTTAAATGCTTAGAAAAAATATGTTGACCGTATTTTAAAATTTTAAAATTTTCATTTAAAAATATATTAGAGGAGCTTTTTATAAAGTTTTCGCGGTTTTCGCACAAATTTTGTAAAAAAAAGTGTAAAATTTCCCGGTCATCCTAATAATTTTAGATTCTGAGTGGAACGATGAATGTATTGATTTCACAATGATGTGTTTTTTTTATTTTTTTTTTTGTGTCTGTGTACACGATAAGTTGTCGAAATAATGCTTCGGTTTTCAACTTCAGTATCTTGTTCGATCGGAAAGTGAATATCGTTGGTGCGTTGGGGAGGTCAAACTTTAAAATTCGCAGTAATTTTCAAAAGCGCCAAGAAAAACCAAAGAAAAATTAAGGAATAACGGGAATTTTTACGCAAAATCGATTTTGATTCGAATTGAATTTGGTTTTTGGTGTAACTTAAAAAAAAATGACCGTAGATACATGACATTTTGACTGAATGTTTATATTAGCATTTTCTATACACCATAACATTTTCAAAATATTTTGACTTATTTTGAGCTCTTTACGGGCATTGTCAGTTTTCATTCTAAAAATATCAATACAATTTTATTTGTCGATTAAAAAAGCTTGAAAATTTAATAAAAGGCTCCTAGTAAATTGTTTCAAAAGCAGATGAAAAATATTAAAAATCCTTAGTCACAGTTTTTTTTTATAAGCATTTAAAGTTCAAAAATTAACAAAATATGGAAAAATCACGAAAATTAGCAAATTATTTTGAGTTAAGAATTCGTAAAAATTTTTCTTCTTAAATCTAAGATTTTAAAATGTTATACAAGATTCCTTATAAGATTATCCACCTTTATCAAATAAAAAACATCTATAAGAGAGTCAAATACAATTTTTATGATCGTTTGAAATTCAAATTTTTACAACATTGGATATTCACTCGATTTCTAATGCAGCGATTTCCTTATTTTGTTGTAATTCAAAAACGAATAACTGTAGATACATGAAAATTTTACTGAATGTTTATATTAGCATTTCCTACACACCATACAATTTTGAAAATATTTTGACTCATTTTGAGCCGTTTACGGACATTTTCAGTTTTCAATTTTTTTAGTTTTTTTTTTCCTATAAATATCAATAAAGTTTTATCTGTTTGGCCAAAAAGTGTAAAAATTTAATAAAAAGCTCCTGATATATTGTTACAATATCAGTTGAAAAATATTAAAAATACTTAGGCACAATTTTTTTTTATAAGCATTTAAATTTTTTTAAAGATCGAATTTTGACAAAATTTATCAAATTTTAATTTGAATAATCATTTTGCAGTTAAAAATTTATAAAATGTTCAACTTTTGTATCTAAGAATTGAAAATTGAAAACAAGATTCCACGTAAGTAATTAATTCTGTTACCAAAAAATCTAAAAAATACATTTACACAGTTTATTTTTATAGTCATTTTAGGTACAAATTTGGACGAAATTACATATTAAAAACCTAGAATAACTATTTTAGTTATTTTGTTGTGATTGTATAATATGATTCTTGGGTGTACTTGAAACTTCTAAAGTATACTATTATATATCTAAGATAGTATCACGGTTTGTTGTTGATGTATAACGCGTTATAAGTACCTAATAGATATTATGATATGATTAATTTGGAATTTATTATAGATACCTATTATAGGTCAATTTTTTTTAAATACCATAGACTATAATATAATATTATGCCTTATACCTACACTGACATACCGTCTCCGCTCAGAATCGTTTTTCTTATACAATGATATTATATCATTGAATTCAAATTTAATACCATCCATTATACAGTGACCCACTTGTAACCTACTGTACAGCAGAGCGAAATCCACTTACCCACCTTTTTTTTTTTTTTGTTGTTTTTCCCTGTGTTTTCGTTTAATGTTAACTAGAAAACCTTCCTTATCGGAGCCCCACAAAGTGATTCACTTCCATGCACATTTAACACATTTCGCACGGAAACAGAATATTACATATTTACCCAAGTGTTACATTTATCTTTTGTAGTTTTAAACGCATGTTAAAATATTCGGACGCACATAAAACCTTGAAAAATAATTATCGTTGTTGATAATTATTCATAACCGTTGAAGACATTTAAGTATTTTTTTTTTTTACTCACTCGGTAAAATGTCTGACATTGAAAAATTTCAAAACAATAGAAAAATAATTAAAACCAGTATTTGAAATAAACGATTTTGATTTTCGGTGTAAATAAAAAAATAGCTGTACACGTGACATTTTCATCAGATTTTTATTTCCTATTTACCTTACAACATTATAAATTATTTTGACAGACATTTATATAGGCATAAGATAATTTCTAATTTTATTGACGATAAAACATTTTCGATCCGTAGACAAACTTTAAAATCGAATAAAAATATGTTCTATTTAGTGGAAAACTAGAAAAAATATTGAAAAAACTACATTAAGAGGTGAACTATTTTTTATTTATTTTTTGTCTTATACATGCCTTTTCAATTTTTTGCGAAAGCTTTAGAACATTTTTGATTTGAATGTCATAACCTTTTGAATGTAGCCAACTAAATTGTACATGACTGCCGGATATATATTATAATATTGACAACATTTTTTTTAATTTGGGTAAATGCATCGTGGGTGCCGTACAGTTATGATCGATTGTTATATTTTTATCTTGACATGAGACGGATTTTCTCGGATATGAGCACCTCAAAAGTATAATGAATTGTTCTACAAAAATCCACATTTTATATAATATGTTTGTTGTAATGTATAATAATAATATAATAAAGTAAGAAGCTATAGTAAGTTGGTGTCGCTGTGCTGCAAAGGTGGCAGGTACATGGGGTCACTGTAATATATGGTGGTAAAAATTAAATTTGATTTAAATGATATTATAATATTGTTGTGTACGAAAAACGATTACGCGGAACCTTAATGTTTAATCCTCAACTGTAAAATATAAAAAATTAAACATTTCTTAAAATGTTCACCGTCAATTGTCTGTACATTTTAAAAATTATAAATTTTGACGAAATTTGAGCTTTTAGTGTCTTGAAAAAAAGAATATTGAAAAAATACAATTTTATTGACATTTATAAAAATAGAAAACTAAATAATTACAAATTGAAAATGTCCACAAACAACTTGAGACGAGTCAATATATTTTGAAAATATTACTAACTATAGAAAATGATAAAATATACATTGTGTGTGAATTTCGGGTATTTACAGTTATTCGTTTTAGAATTACGACAAAATAAGAAAATCGCTGATTAGGAAATCGAGTGAAGGGGGGTTTCCACTACACGCCTACGTGTACGTGTACGTGCATACGTTGACCGGATGATGAACGGTCTCACAAACGTTTCCCATCGGTGAAGATAGTTTAGAATTGGTAGTATATTAGTTAACCCATATATTCTTATGTCTTTAATATAGAACTGTGTAAATCCAACTTCGTGGGATCATGGTCAAGCCTGTGGTTAGGACGTATAACACACTCTGGTATTACAAAAGCTTACCATGTATACCAACCAATCACAGAATAGTATTTATATGCACGTGTTTAATGAAAACCCATCTTGAATATCCATGTTGTAGAAAATTAAACTTTAAAAAGCTCATTAAAACGTAGTTACACATTCTGTTAGATATTTTTTTTTTTTTGATTACAAACTTATGACGAATCTCGTATAATATTTTAGATTCCTATATTTAAATATAGAAATCTTTGTGAATTTCTAACTTAAAATATAATTAGCTTATTTTCGTGAGTAATAAGTATTTTGTCAACATTTAAACTTTAAATGCTTAGAAAAAATATGTTGACCGTATTTTAAAATTTTAAAATTTTCATTTAAAAATATATTAGAGGAGCTTTTTATAAAGTTTTCGCGGTTTTTGCACAAATTTTGTAAAAAAAAGTGTAAAATTTCCCGGTCATCCTAATAATTTTAGATTCTGAGTGGAACGATGAATGTATTGATTTCACAATGATGTGTTTTTTTTTATTTTTTTTTGTGTCTGTGTACACGATAAGTTGTCGAAATAATGCTTCGGTTTTCAACTTCAGTATCTTGTTCGATCGGAAAGTGAATATCGTTGGTGCGTTGGGGAGGTCAAACTTTAAAATTCGCAGTAATTTTCAAAAGCGCCAAGAAAAACCAAAGAAAAATTAAGGAATAACGGGAATTTTTACGCAAAATCGATTTTGATTCGAATTGAATTTGGTTTTTGGTGTAACTTAAAAAAAAATGACCGTAGATACATGACATTTTGACTGAATGTTTATATTAGCATTTTCTATACACCATAACATTTTCAAAATATTTTGACTTATTTTGAGCTCTTTACGGGCATTGTCAGTTTTCATTCTAAAAATATCAATACAATTTTATTTGTCGATTAAAAAAGCTTGAAAATTTAATAAAAGGCTCCTAGTAAATTGTTTCAAAAGCAGATGAAAAATATTAAAAATCCTTAGTCACAGTTTTTTTTTATAAGCATTTAAAGTTCAAAAATTAACAAAATATGGAAAAATCACGAAAATTAGCAAATTATTTTGAGTTAAGAATTCGTAAAAATTTTTCTTCTTAAATCTAAGATTTTAAAATGTTATACAAGATTCCTTATAAGATTATCCACCTTTATCAAATAAAAAACATCTATAAGAGAGTCAAATACAATTTTTATGATCGTTTGAAATTCAAATTTTTACAACATTGGATATTCACTCGATTTCTAATGCAGCGATTTCCTTATTTTGTTGTAATTCAAAAACGAATAACTGTAGATACATGAAAATTTTACTGAATGTTTATATTAGCATTTCCTACACACCATACAATTTTGAAAATATTTTGACTCATTTTGAGCCGTTTACGGACATTTTCAGTTTTCAATTTTTTTAGTTTTTTTTTTCCTATAAATATCAATAAAGTTTTATCTGTTTGGCCAAAAAGTGTAAAAATTTAATAAAAAGCTGCTGATATATTGTTACAATATCAGTTGAAAAATATTAAAAATACTTAGGCACAATTTTTTTTTATAAGCATTTAAATTTTTTTAAAGATCGAATTTTGACAAAATTTATCAAATTTTAATTTGAATAATCATTTTGCAGTTAAAAATTTATAAAATGTTCAACTTTTGTATCTAAGAATTGAAAATTTAAAACAAGATTCCACGTAAGTAATTAATTCTGTTACCAAAAAATCTAAAAAATACATTTACACAGTTTATTTTTATAGTCATTTTAGGTACAAATTTGGACGAAATTACATATTAAAGACCTAGAATAACTATTTTAGTTATTTTGTTGTGATTGTATAATATGATTCTTGGGTGTACTTGAAACTTCTAAAGTACACTATTATATATCTAAGATAGTATCACGGTTTGTTGTTGATGTATAACGCGTTATAAGTACCTAATAGATATTATGATATGATTAATTTGGAATTTATTATAGATACCTATTATAGGTCAATTTTTTTTAAATACCATAGACTATAATATAATATTATGCCTTATACCTACACTGACATACCGTCTCCACTCAGAATCGTTTTTCTTATACAATGATATTATATCATTGAATTCAAATTTAATACCATCCATTATACAGTGACCCACTTGTAACCTACTGTACAGCAGAGCGAAATCCACTTACCCACCTTTTTTTTTTTTTTTTGTTTTTCCCTGTGTTTTCGTTTAATGTTAACTAGAAAACCTTCCTTATCGGAGCCCCACAAAGTGATTCACTTCCATGCACATTTAACACATTTCGCACGGAAACAGAATATTACATATTTACCCAAGTGTTACATTTATCTTTTGTAGTTTTAAACGCATGTTAAAATATTCGGACGCACATAAAACCTTGAAAAATAATTATCGTTGTTGATAATTATTCATAACCGTTGAAGACATTTAAGTATTTTTTTTTTTACTCACTCGGTAAAATGTCTGACATTGAAAAATTTCAAAACAATAGAAAAATAAATTAACCAGTATTTGAAATAAACGATTTTGATCTTCGGTATAAATAAAAAAATAGCTGTACACGTGACATTTTCATCAGATTTTTATTTCCTATTTACCTTACAACATTATAAATTATTTTGACAGACATTTATATAGGCATAAGATAATTTCTAATTTTATTGACGATAAAACATTTTCGATCCGTAGACAAACTTTAAAATCGAATAAAAATATGTTCTATTTAGTGGAAAACTAGAAAAAATATTGAAAAAACTACATTAAGAGGTGAACTATTTTTTATTTATTTTTTGTCTTATACATGCCTTTTCAATTTTTTGCGAAAGCTTTAGAACATTTTTGATTTGAATGTCATAACCTTTTGAATGTAGCCAACTAAATTGTACATGACTGCCGGATATATATTATAATATTGACAACATTTTTTTTAATTTGGGTAAATGCATCGTGGATGCCGTACAGTTACTGTACAGCAGAGCGAAATCCACTTATTTTTTCTTGCCTCTTTAAATGTTTATTTAAGGGATATAACTTGAAAAATACATAAGTTACATTTATTTTTATTCCCTTGAGATTCTAGATATCGAAACTCTACAGTATTATATATTTTTTTTATTATTCTGTATTTTTAATGAATCTAAAGCACAAATATTGATGCGAATATTAAAATAAATATACAAAATAGAGTATGGTGCGTATTTAATAATACACTCAAGTCGAAACATATATCATCGCATCATGATCTGCTATAGCAAACTCGTGTGTTATATTTTTCCATTCAGTAGGTAGGACTGTATGAGTGGAATAATGCAATTCCAAGCGTTTATAATTAAGAATTTTGTCTGATAAAAGTGAATATGAGTAAATAGGACGACTTGTTATGATGACCTGCGTGAATCGTTATGAGAATAATATGAGGCATTATCGTGAGAAAAATACCTACCTACTTGTTAAATTATATGCTATCATAATAATGTTATTATTTCACATATGTACCCATACGTACACGAATCGTCTTCCTTGTGTTATATTTATCTTACGGAATATGGCTAGTTAAACGCACTGTTAGGTTCAGTTATATGGTATATACCTAGCTACCTGTAGGTATTATAGTAATTGCAGTATACTGTTTATTGTGTTTGAACGTGAACAGAACTGATTTGGTTACGATTACAAGTCGGTACCTATCATAATATGTATATTATTATAATTAAAACCTATTCAAATGTGCTTAATGTAATAATATAGTTTATCCGTTATTTGTAGAGATAATATTTAACCTAAAACATTAACGATAGGTACCTATATTAAAATCTTAATAATTAATATTTATAGTGTACCACTCCGAAGACCGTAGATATGAGTATAGTATTTGATGTTAATTATTGTTACACTTATGTAAAATATTATACCTAATGATCCATATCGTGTGGACTGTCGACTGTGAAAGAGTCAAGAAATGTCAACTATGTAAGTCAGAGAAGTGGGTATGAAAAAATAATATGCACTTTTGTTTTTAATTTGATTAGTTTTCGAACCCAATAAAAAATGTCTAGTAGGTACCTATGTATAAACTGTATATTCTATTTTTAGACGGTATTATGTATGAAATACGCATGTCTATTGTCTATACTGTGTATTTATTTATTTATTTCTGCGTACATTTGTATTTTGTAAAATAATTTTTTTTTTATTGTTATTATTCTATCTGAAAAGTACCTATTTAAAATATTTTTTCTACTAATTATCACTTAGTCATATTTCACAGTTTTATCAACATACCATACCACCTATAAGTTCTGATATTTACTACAGTCTTAGGATTTAGGTTTTGAAAGAAATTTAATTTCGTAAAAGTTTTAAACATAATGTAACGAGCCGCTGAGGCTTCCGTCGGTACATTATTTCACTAAAAGCCGGTTTTTAATAAATCTGGATTATCGAATAAATCCTGAGTGCACCTATCGTTCTAATACTAAATTTTAACTACGTTAAGTAATATTAATACTCAAGTAAAATAGTATTTAACTACAACCATACCTTTAGCATAATTTCGACAAGCTGCAGCCACATCTTATTATTGATTGACTTCACGCGTGAGACTTAGCGCGCTAAGTTCTGTGTCGGCAGCTATTTTAAGTCGTGCAAAAAAATAAATTTAATTGAAAACGTTACTTTATTTTACTTCAATTTAATTTAAACACTATAGTATAAAACTCAAGTTAAAAACTTAAAAACTTATTCGATACAATTACTAAAAAAATTCACTGTCAAATATATTACATATAAATAAACTAATAAAT
>NC_042495.1:18638308-18641218 GCF_005508785.2 Acyrthosiphon pisum
CGGGACTTACAGAATATTCGAGCAATCGCTTATTTCTAAGACCCTGGTTTTTCTTCGTCAATTTGAGTAATCTAATAGTGTTTAAATTCAACTTGTTTTATTATTTTTTACAATTTTAATAAATAATACATCAAACCACAAATTGTTGATCATTTTGACGCTTCTACCATCATCCCATCCTGTCACCATCTCCTGTAAGTCGGGTGCACGCAACAATATTATTGAATCATAACATTTTCCTACCTGCTTCATTATGCTACCGTGGCATGCATTGGATCTTTTTAATACACTTTATCAACTCAGGTGTTAAAAAAATAATAAATATGGCGTTCACCGAAAAATAATATTGTTCTCTTGTTTGATACGTAAACAAACAACTAACAACAAACTTATGGTGAACTTTATATTTTATTTTGTGCTCAGGAATATGGGCTAGGAGAAATCGAGGAATACTATTTTATTTTATTCATTGTTCAACATTTAACCGTTAACGTTCACATTTTTTTTTATTCGCTATCTTATTAAATTCAATCAAAATTATTATGTTTTTTAAACATTGTTTAATAATGTTTACATGTTTTGTAGTAATTGGAATTTGGATTATGCCAGCTACTTCTACAAAAGAATTAGATACTTTAAAAGGTATGTATTAATTTATCGATGCAGAATGATTAAAATATTTGCATTATAGTTATTTATTTTGTTGATATTTATCAACAGTGATTTGTAAATTTTTTTAGAATTAATTTTAAAATTTTTATTATGTTAATATGACTTAAAATAAATTAAAATGTATGCCATTTATTGGATTTTAATTGTTTATTATACATGGCGTATGATGTGTAGATAGTAAAAATTTTATACCTCTTCTTAAAGTGTTTTTTTCCTATATAATATACTTATAACATAGTTTATAATATAATTTAATAGTTGATTGAGGTATACAAAATCATCGTATGGATGGTTAAAATTTTTATACTCTTATTTTTATTATGTGAACATTATTATATCGTAATTTGTAAAAATATATATTATTGACTAATAAAAATATTTTGTTTTGTTTTTAGGGTCTTGTCGATGTAATATTTTTCATAAATAACTAATAAACAAATAGTGACTTAAAATATTTATAGTATTCCACTAAATTAAAATATTGATAAAGTATTATGTGTCTTCTTAATGATTGAGATGAATGACCATTATGCCATTAATTCCTTTAATTGACTATAATTATAATAAATGATTTAATTGACAATAAAACGATAAATTCCAAACCTACTTTTGATTGACGTTGATTTCCATTTTAAAGTCAATTTGTCGTATTCATAATTTCTTAGAGGCTATAGCTATTATAAAAGTATCTTCAAATGTGTGTACCTATATCTGTAATGTTAATATATATTACCTATTTATGCTATCTTTTACGGCTTATATCAATCTTTGATAGTTCCCGAATAAAATTTTCAATTTATGTAAAATTAATATATAATCATAAAATATACAAATGTGTTCCATTTTTAAATGTATTTATCTATAACGAAATGTCTTTTGAGAATATGTAAAGGAATTTTTAGGTCGAATAAATTCATAAAACTGGAAAACCATATTTCATAATATTTTTTATAAGATTTCTGGGCTTATAAATTATAATTATTTAGTGTAGTATAATATAATAAATTATTGATTGTACTGCACAAATTATTTTAAATAATCATCAAAATATTCGAGGTGTTATATAGTTAATTTTATTTGGTAAGGAGAATGACGACATTTGGTGAATGTCAAAATTTTGAATGAATATTAAAAATGTTTACAAACAGCCACTGTTCACAACGATTATCGGTGAGTGTTGACATTCACAATATTGAGTTTAGGTGAATGTTAGAAATTTTTAGTTAAAATTGGAATATAGACGTTCAACAATTATATTATTGGTATGTGGTGTGATGAGGGTCTTATATTCAAAAATGAGATGTTCGAATAAAATGTGTTTGAATGGAGTGTGTTCGAAAAAAATTTAATGTTATTTTGATTACTATACTCAAATCTTAAAACCAAATTTTTGATTCTTTTTTCGTGTTACCTTCGGGATAGGTACCTTAATTTTTTTTTGCAATTCTTCCTTGTATAAATTGTTCAAATACATTTTAATTCTCGTTCTGTATTTTTTTAAGAAGTGTTATAAATGTATATATAATTTAAAATCAGTAATAATTTCAAGATCAGTATTAAATATAAAATTAATATTATGTTTAATAGCAAAATCATTAAGCGTTGTAAATATTAATTTATATTATGCATTTTAATTTTGATTGGGGATAAGGGTAAACACTACAGGTATACATATTTGATATTTTCCACTTAAATAGATTATAGATCCATAAATTGTATACAATTGTTTAAAGAAACTAGGGCAAGATTTATAAGTTAAGTCTGCAAAAGAATATTCTGATTCCCTTAAATACAAACAATTTTGAACTTTTGTAAAAATAATTATTCCATTTTTGTCATCATAAATTTCCTTAATTAAAAAATCTTGATCAGAAATGGTTTTTCTTAATTCAAGAGGAGGCTTAAAATGTTCAACACAAGAAGGTTCAGTTAATTTACCTTTTCTCTGTCTTTTAATAAGTCGTTTTGATGACTTTTTACTAATTTGTGAAGAGACAACAGAAGAAACCCGAATTATTTGTTCCTGGTAAATGTTGTGTGGATTATTTTGAGATTGCAATGCAGCAGATTTGATTAAATTTATTATTATTAGGTATATAGGTATTATTATTTGTAAATGGTAATATATTCTATTCTCTATTGTAGATATTATAAATATATATATATATTATTTCCTCTACATCATGCTTAATATTTAATTTTTTTTTTTTTGTTATTTATATAATATAATATAAAATT
>NC_042495.1:18641268-18642545 GCF_005508785.2 Acyrthosiphon pisum
ATATAGATATTACCAATTCTATTTTTGTACATATATGTGTCAAATTATAAATTAACATAATATATAGCTTATATCATAAAATAAATATACATTTTATTTAAATCAATAAATTTGAACGATATGGCTACTTACCATAAATTATTACAATTCTCACATAATAATTGGTATAATATGATTCCAAAACATTGGTTTATTTTAATAATATCTATACAATATGACATAAAATATATTATGTTGGTATGCAGTTTGTTGACATTTCAACCACAATTAATAGGTACACTTAAACAAAACTTAAATGCAAATCTCCATTACGAGTCGTATAAAAGTCGGCCTTCGAGAGAAGGGTGGCGTACTCGGGTGTTCAATTCCGAACTATTAACCTGCCGCGATTTTTTGCGTCAATATTGTACCATTGAAAGATACGGGAGCGGTGTCACCTTATCATCTCTGCATTGTGGTTCACACAAAAGCTGAAATGCAAATTATGATTGAGTAGAAAAGTATAATAATGTTTTTGTGTATTATTTTATCAAACGGTGTAATATTATCAGAGATGCATTTAACCTTATGGTTTCTGTATGTCAGTATGCACTACCCATCTCGCTCTCTCACACGAACCTTTTGTTTAATCACGTAATTGGTGATACGTCCATTATCGTACCTATTTTAGTAGTGATGGAAAACACGTTTATATCGACCAATGTCGACATATTTCATTTGTCTTGCTTACACAAACAGAAAAACAGACTTGTGAATTGTGATTCAATTTGTGCTACGTTCGAGTCACTAATTATTCACGTGTATAATGGAGAACATATGAGAAGTTTTTTACGAAAAATTTAACGCTACATATAGTACAAAAAGAGAAGATAACAATTTTTATTTTAGTACTGAAAAATATGACAAAATATGTGTTGAAGACGTTCTCAAGTTTAAGGGGTAAGAAAGTAAGCAACGCGCGGTATCCGTGTGCAATATATTGGAAAGATATGATGTCGTTAAAATAATGCCTTAAACCACCTTATTGTTCCATTGAAACCTGGCGATACAAAAATAATATACTTCGTGAAAAATGAAGATTTATTCGATATTATCCATGATGTCCATGTAACAACATGCCACGGAGGACGAACCAATTTTCTATATTTAATGAAGAACTATTATCTCCTAAAGAAGTTGCTACTGACCAATCCGTGTCCTTAAGAAAAGCTTCCACTACAATTTATCAATCAGGAGGACAGGGGTACTTTAGATGCAATTGTAAGACAAAGTGTGTA
>NC_042495.1:18642645-18664732 GCF_005508785.2 Acyrthosiphon pisum
GGTGCATTTCACTATAACCTTCTCACCCACCCAACTCATCGTCGATTAAAACGAGGTTGTCCCCACGACCTCCTACACTAAGCCACTTCTCAACATCCAAATCTTCACTCTACACACGCGCTTCTTCCAGATAACTCTACGACCTCTCTGTTACATACAGTTATTAAATTATTGTAAATATGTAAATATTGAATATTATTGTAATCAAATTGTTACTTCTGTATATCTTAAAATTGTTAATTATCCTTAGTACTTAAAAATATTTTAATTATCATGTTATTACCTGTTAAAAAATAAGTATATTGTTAAATATCCCTAGATATAGATAGCCTTACTTAGGCTAGGAGTGTCTTAGTTACTAATAAAAAAAAAAAATACCTATTTATATTTTATATACAGCCCAAGAGTTAAGTTAAAAATTGTTTTTTTCTTCTTATATACATTTTTGGTGAAAATGAAGTCTACAGTTATTTATTTTTATTTTTTCTTGATATAAAATGTAAAAATATATTTAAATAATAATCTTTTTAAAACTAATACTCGCTCCGACGAGATTCTAATTTATTGCTTTTAATTTTTTCAATAATGTGACTAAGTATTATTTAATATGAACGATTACCGTAAGTCTTCTGCAGAAAGCACATTCATGATATCCTTTGTATTCGTCATTCCACATTTAATACAACTGCGAATTATCGTACTAGTAGTTATTTCCAAACTAAAATTAATTCAATTAATTTTTAAATCACGTATTAGAAAAAAACGTATACATATACAAATTAATAACTATTGAACTATTACTGTAATATAAAGTGGCACGAAAAAAAAATATAATTTTGTACGAAAAAAATGAACGCTAAGAAATCAAACTATATATTGACGGCAAAAATTCGCAAACAAACATAATATAAACATAGAATAAACATTACATGAAGTCTCCTGGACAACAAAGAAAACGCGTACGAGTGTTGTAGCCGGTCTATGTTATAAAATTTCTATAGTTTTGAAATAAAATTATTTTTTTTCTTCTAATATACTTTTTTGGTGAAAAATGAAGTCTACAATTATTTATTATTTATTTTTTTATCAAAATAAAAATATATTTAAAAAACAATCTTTTAAAAACTAATACTCTCTCTGATTAGAAACTAATTTATTGCTTTTAATTTTTTCAATAATGTGGGTATAGTTAGCCAGGTAGATAGGTTTATATAAAATGAGAGATTACCACAAGTCTTCTGCAGAAAGCACATTCTCCTGGACAACGAAGAAAATGCGTACTAGTGTTGTAGCCGGTCTCGGGTCTATGTCATTTCGAAATATACATAATTATACAGTTAAACCTCTTTATAACGGTCACCCTACAAGACGGAAATCTCCCTAGAACGGAAAATGACAACGTTCTCGAATAACCTATATGTACCGTATATTTTAGTCTCCCTTTAACGGAAATCTCTTTATAACGGAAACAGTTGTTGGTCCTAAGCGATTCCGTTGTAGAGAGGTTTTACCTACTGTATACCTCTCCATAATATGCATATTATTAGATTTCAATAGTTATGCTCAATTTCTAAAATTTTTACACTTTTTAATTTGAACAATGCCAGTGACGGGCCTCAATACGTATTTTTTGGTAAACGTTAAATTTAATTATTTTTAGATTGTTGTTTTCAATACCTAGAGCTTATTTCTAATAAAAATAATTATGTAGGTTAAATGAAATTACATTTTAAATTCGTCTTGGTACGAACTGCTTCTGACTGTAATCTTTAAATATAAAACAACGTAAATTGAATAGCAAAATAATTATACTTATATTATTTTCATTATGATAAAAAAAAACTTAATTTTGATAAAACGTTTGATATTCTTCCATTATATACCTATTTTAAAGAAAATTTTAAATGCACACAACAATACAACGTTGAGAGCTAATATACAGTAATACCATAAGATAATTAATGTAATTATCTACCTGCTGTACATATACCTACATCATAAAATATAATATTGTTTATTTTTTTATTATTTTTTATTGTACACCAATAGTACCGTGGTTTCTCGTTCAAATTATTTTAAAATTGCGTTTTATAAAAAAATTTATACACAAATTCAGTTGTTATAAATTGTCACTAAAATATTTTTTTTTGTACTAGAAAATAATTTGTACGAAATTAAAACAATACTGAAGACGAAAATTCGAAATCGGAACAACGTATAAACATTTTATTACATACCCATGGAATTTCTCCTGGACAATGAAAACAACGCATATTAGATTTGTAGCCAATCGTTTTTATTTCCTAAAATAATATAATAATATGCATAAGTTCTTTTTTTATTATCTATTTATTTATACGCCTCAATTGCTAGGTCATTGAAGTTTCTAAAATTTACATTACAATAAGTAGGTATAGTTTTATACAAAGTATTTTAAGTATATGATAAATTAATGGCTTAAATTATTATAATTACATGTGTGATATAACCAATGTTAATATGTCATATTTTCTGGATCGTCTTTTTGAGGAGTTGAAGAAGAAACGATGTCATCTCTGGGTTTGGTGCCAATATTTCACATAGATTTTAGGAGAATAGTGGAGATCATAAGTATATCCAGTGTTCGGACTTATCTAGATAAATTTATCTAGATGAATATCTAGATAATTATTTGTTCATCTTTTATCTTATCTAGATAAATAGTTACAAGGTATCTAAACGTTCATCTTAGATAATTTTTCTACTAATCTAAATAAATTCATCTAGATACATTTTTATTGATAAATATCACGAAATTGTACCAAATTTTTAAATATTTATACAGATTCTCAAGCAAAGTTTATGGTTTATAAATAATGTAATTATTTTTATTTATATCATTATAATTATTATTATGTTCCTAGTGCCCAACTAAAATATACTAAAATTTATAACCATTTAAAAAATAATTGTATCTTTTTTTTATCTAGATAAAAAAGTATTTATCTTTATCTTTATCTAGATAAATATGAGTTAAGTTATCTTTTATCTCAATCTAGATACATTTGAGTTGCATTATCTTTATCTTTATCTAGATAAAAAAATACTTATCTAATCCGAACACTGAGTATATCCCTTGAATTATTCTGGAGGCATTGGGTTAGTAAGTGTTAGTACTTAACATACGTCTTCATAGAAAATTTATTCTATTTCTTCATTTTTTACAGTTTTCAATTTTAACAATATGATTACACGTATTTAGTTGTGGGTAAACATTAATTTTAATACCTCAAGACCTATACACATGCCTACCTTGCCTATGCTTTTATAAATCACATATTCCTACAATTAATATGACGTATTACACATACTCATTGCTTAACATATTTATGATAAAAACGCTGACCGTCACGATTTCCCTGGCCCTCAAGTTTTACCCCGTGTTGGCCAACGATATCGTCACTGTTTGGCCTCACGTTCATAGTCATCTGCTTCCTGTGGTATCCCGAGACCAAGAGCGAGACGTTTTCCGCCATACAGGCCCAGCTCAGGATTTGGTCAGAACGAAGGCACGCCGTCGAGTTCAACTGCTGCTGGTGGAGGTGGATGTGGGTGCATGGCGATGATCAGTAGGTTTGTACGAGTATATGAGTCGAGCATCCACACGATAATTTTACGGCTTTGAACTTGCTTCGAGTGTGCAGAACGTTATACAAACATATTATAACATAACATAAAATATATATTATAATAGAAGTGGAGGGACGATCTGCAGCAGGAGAAGGACAAGCGTTTATTTTTTTTGCAACAGCCGCGACAGGTGCATTTGTTTGAAAATACTGCTGCAGTCGTCGTTTGTTGGAAATAACGTTTATTTGTCATTAAAACTCAACGAGTAAGAGGGATTTGTACAACATAAATTATAAGTTGGTATATTTAACAAGAACAATTAATATACTACTATTTTAAAGTTATAACTGTAAAAAATACCTGCACTTAATACCTGTATAACTCATACTCCCTTTAATGTAAAACAAAATGTTCGTCCATAGTTGTAAGATGATTACTTTATAATTATTACAGGCTAATGACCTCTGAAGTTGAAGCCTTATAAAAAAAAAACTGAATATAATTATTTGAATGTGATTTACGAGTATTAACATGGTAGAATATTTTATAATATTACAATATATGTTATATTAATTATATTATAAACATTAAACAAATTAGGCCATTGTAATGACATGGTATAAATGTATCGGTGATTTTACAAAAAATTCCATAAATTATACTAAGTTGCAAAGAAAATAATAGGAGCTTAAGTCAATATTGTCCAACAAAGGCTGTAGGATAGGATTAAGCTGAGTATTTGACATGTTCATGGGCGTTGTTAGATTTTTTAAACGCTGTGTAGAATCGACTTAACGGTGATATTATTATCCGTATTATATGTAGTTTTTGTTGAAAGTGCAACTTGACAGACTAACCGTTTTAGTATTAATATAAATGAATAACACGACAATATGATTATGTATAAGTATAATATATAATAACGTACAACTGGACAATTTAACGTGACTGTACACACACACCGTATACGCACTGTACGACGGTGACTGTGCAAGTGATTCTTACATATTTCAAAGGCCCTACCGATATATATGCACAACCGAGGTCATGTTACATCCGTATAGAGAGTGAGTCTTACCCTCGTATAACTAGATACTAAATTGTACACACGTGTCAAGACTGACTACTAATATTAATTGTACATTTCAACAGTTTTTTTATGAATTGAAATTGTTAACCTAGTAATAATATTATGGACTATGGGTATATAATTATGTAAAATATTTCTAAAGCAGTTTGAAGTTCTTGTGACCATGTGAAGGGACTACATGAAATTGCGCTCCACGCGCCATTTCGTGTTTTACCATCCGCTAAACGAATTGCAATTTTTTTCCGAGAGACATGCAATTAGTCAAAGAAAAATCGCCAAATGTTGATACCAGTTTGAATTCAGTGGGACCATATGGACTGTGTAGCCTACGTTATAGTATTTTTAGTTATAGTTACCTAGTAGGTATATTTAAAAAAAATTATGTTTATTATTATTTTTATACCAATTATAGGTTAGGTACATGGACAATTTTTGAATAAAAAAAGTCGGCAAAAATAAATGTTTGAAGTCGACAACATCAATAATAGATTAACTACCACATTTAAAGTCAGAAGTAGTAGAAGAAAATAAATATGTGAAACATTTATTGATTTTTTTTTAATTTTTGACCAAGTGAAAATGCATTTATCTTAATTTAAAGGAAAAATAAATAGATATTTGAAATGTCTGTAATATGAAATTAATTAAAATGTATACCATATTATATATGTATATATATATAGAAGATGCTCGTAAAAAGTTTTTCCCAACTATTAAAAAAATAACTTTTAATGTCACTCTTCGAAGGTAGGTACCAACTAATTTGCAATAAGAAATCATCCCCTGCAAAGTTGAACAACAAAGCATTTTTTCTACCATAAAACGTCGTGTATCTATTTAAATACACAAAAATACACATAATTGTAAAACCTCAATACGCATTAATCGCTACGATCAGAATCTAAAAGATTTCACCTATAAAAGTAAAAAACTAGTACAACAGTATATAATACAGATCGATAAATAAATCATTGTTAAAATATTGTAATACATTTATAGTATATCTCTGCGTTGTAACGTAAGTACAGTATTACAATAATAATAATAATAATAATAAAAATAATTGTATTCGGAAAAATAAACAAGCCCGCAAAATCCAGCCAGCCGATGCCGCCGGCCGATTAATAATAATACGATAGTTTGCTTCCTGGCTACTAATAAACTATGTTTGTTTTAAATTAACGGCGACGGCCTAGGACGTAATTTGAAATCGGCTCACTTGCAACTATTTATTCTGACTATATCTACACGCGTATAATTTACCTGTGAAAATGGCTGAATCGCATATTACCGAAACAACCGCCCAAGAAATCGAAAAAACCGTAGAAGATGTCATAAAGAATATCATCAACAACATCGAGTATGATATAATGGAAGCAGAACTTAGCGTATTTGACAACTTCGGAGAAGAGCCTACGGTGGCGGATTTGGCTGGTCTGTTGTACTATGCGACCCAGTTTGCGGGCGGTGACTCGTCGGAAACGCTTCAACCGGACGACGATTCCAGTACCGGACCGGTTGAATTGATCGAAGACGACGTGGACGCCGTGCCAGCGATGCAGGCGCCTGTGGAAGCGCCCAGTGACGAGGCGGATTTCGTCACACCGGCCAGGGGAGCTGAGGTCAAGAACAGCTATGGAGACTTGATCGGCTGGCTGGACCCGGGGGCAACGCTAGCAAAACGCGAAGCTCCGCGCAGACGGACGGCGGCGAGGATCGTGTCCACTGCGTGGACAGGCATTACCAAGGCCGCACGCGTTTTCTGCTGTTGTTCCCCGAAGTGAAACCGTCCGAAAGTACCCCCCTGGCTGAGGGCAGCGGACAAGTCGAGGCGATGACGTGGGGTCGAGGTTTAGGTACGTGACAGTGCACTTTTGGGGTGACCGGCGGTAAGTTGCCGATACACGTTCTCCGGCCTGCACCGGCGGTAGTATGACGAGATCGCAGACGTCGGGCGCTCGAGGTCGCCGACACGCGAGACCCTCTGGCGGCGCGGCTGACGTCCGGCTGCTTCGGTCCGAGAGTGACGATGACACAACGACGGAGAGGCTAGCGGTACCGGCGCGGACATCGACGCCGTTCCGACGGTACCACTGACGACACCTACCGCAGTGATGCATGAAGACGACTCGTGGCCGCGGCGACGGAGACCGCATAGCTCACGGTGGGTGAGTGACGGATGACTATAATTATAGGGCGGCCAGAAACACGGGCGTCAGCAGCGCCGGGCTCGAGGAAACGAAACGTTTCAGAGTTTGGTGGTGCGCGACTCCAGGGCGGGCCCGTGGGACGCCAGAGCGAAAACCACGGAGAGTGTCAGGACAGCGACGCGTTGCGATGCTGTCCGCAGATTATCTCCTTTTTTCGCCCAATGGTGTGATCCGGACACTATATTAAATATAGTCTTCGTCGCTCGCTCCGAGCTTCGGTCACCGTCCGTCGCCGTCACAACAGTCGTCTTCAGCGCCTGCAGTACCGTCAAGCGCACTACATCGCGCCCTAGCCGCTCGTCGCCAACTGTCGTCATCGCTCTCGCAGCCGTCGTGGCCGGGCTTCCCCCGCTTCCATGGTCGTCTTCACGTCCAGAGCAAACGCGCCCGCGACTCTCGTCCACCCCGCAGGACCGGTCGTGAGAACTGTGTAGAGGTGACCAGTGGCCATAATTTATCTGCATCACCACCCACTCGCCATCACGTACCCCCCACACATCGCCTCGTCTTGTCCGATGCCTTTTTTTTTTCTTTAAAATATTTTTCTTTATTGTTTTTTTGCAACTTATTAAGTTGTTTTGTATCTCATTTTTTCGGCATAATTATTATCAAAATTGTTTAAAAAAATTTCATCAAATTATGATCTAATAAAATTATTCTGTTTACACACTAAAATTTTGTATTTTGTTTTTCGCATTAAAGAGTACGATTTAATTTATTTCAACATAATAATGGTCCCACTGAACATGATTTTTCACGTGTTCCCTGCACCACTGGGAGTTGGGACCCATAAAGAACATTAACTAACAATATTTTTCTTACGTATACAAGATCTCAAAAAAATAATATGTTGAATGTTTTGGTTACATGAAAGTTTTTTATGTTTACCGGTATGATGACATTTTTTCTGCTCCAAAATGTGAGAACAGACAGAAAAGGGAATTTAATAAAAAATACAAGTTAAACGTATGAAAATAATTATGAAATTGATACGGATAATAAATAATTCAAGATTTATTTATGTCTAAAAAAACACAAAAAGAATATTTTGGAATAATTTATTACGTTTCGAATTAATTCACTCCAAAAATTTGTATCCATTAAAAATAAAAATAATAAATATATACAACTGTACTCCTAACGCAAGTGTTCATAAATTTAAATTATATATTGATTAGAACAAAATGTAATTTCACTTGTCAGGTTATTCTATTGCACCTTATTATTGCTTAAATATTCTAGGTACCTATACATTGTCGTATTGTTTATATAAATACCTAGATATTTATTGCATAAAAAAGGATAAATAGATAACTTATATACGACAGTAGTCAGTAATATAGTATACTGTATAGAATGTAATATAAATTGTTAAAATCCCTTTATTGAATATTTGGTTGAGTTTAATATTGCGAAATATAACAAATGAGAATATGTGCACGTGTGAAGTGTGAGTAATAAACTATGAAGAGACTGTATTATTGTACTATGTAAATATAGTTATTAAAAACAATTAATAGTAGGCCGCAATAACAAAAACACAAAACAGTGATTGATGATCGATATTTACTTTAAGATATATAATTTATTATGATTGAAGTATTAGGTTTAGTTATCGACTTGTCTACGTCTTGTACATGTGTTTGAGATTATGCTATTTAACACAAATTACCTATCTAATGTTCTCTTTTGTTTTCATAAACTTGTCAGTTATGACAGGCATAAATGATAAATCTTGTTTACCAACGCTATTGTATCTGCTGTGGCGCAGATTGGTTCATTTGAATTTTGAGCCACCTAAAATGATTGGTGGGAGGGTAAAAAATTATCCAGGATAATGCAACGAATGTCGTCATCGACATCGTACATTACTCCCTACGTTGAGCACGGATAATATGCTGAGTGTTAGTAATGGCAAATGTGTATATATTATAATATGTATGAAATATACATGATTCTGACGTTGAGTCTCCGAGACCTCGTTAATATAAACAAAACGACACCCGAAAGAGCGATGAGAGTGATAGGTGAAGAGGAGACGTTACAATAACTAACAGGGACTATTACTATAATTAAATGGGTACTAGGTACTTTCTATTACTTTATGGGACTTACGCAATTCCTGCAGTTACGTGTGTGATCTTTGGTTATAACTTATAACTCAACCATAAATCTTTTAGCATAGGTATTTTTAATGGTTTTTAGAAAAATAAATTATGAAAAATAATTATTTTTATATAGGTAATAGTTATTATAATATATTATTATGTTGAAAATAACCAATTGACTGTACCCCGGGGCCCACTGAGCTCATTGATGTTTAGAAATTATTTTATATTTTATTGTTTATAAAATTTTGTATTACCGACATTAATTACTCAAATTGTTTCAAATTTAACACCATCCATTAGAGTGACCTAATTTTAACTTAGATACAGCAGAGTGACTTCTACTCACCTAATTTTTAATATTTTTTTAATATTATAAACTACTATTAAAAAATGTGCTTGCTTTGTCTTAACTATAAAAAAGTACTAAATTTAAACGTTCTTATCCTACTTAAAACGTACAATTATAAATTGAAAAAAAAACTGTAAATTGTAAGATATAATAAATTGTAATACCGATTATCAGCGTAAAAATTATTGGTTTTCCTTATTTTTTGTTTTTGTTTTTCTCGGCGAACACTAATGGGAATATAGGATTTTGACCTACCCAATGCACCAACTAGGTTCACTTTCCCATCGAACATGATAGGTACTGAAGTTAAAAATCGAAGCATTATTTCGGCTATTTATCGTGCACACAGACACAAATTTAAAAAAAAAAAAAAATGCCAGGTTGGCGGATATGGGGGTACATTGGGTATAAAATATAAATAGTGCCATAGTGGCATAGTGCAGGAGTTTTTGATGTCAATATTTAAGAATGGCAAATGGTATCTAGTAGGTACGTCTGTTGTTGCCTCTGGGTTGCATAAAAAAATTATTAAATTTAACGGTTCACTAAAAATTTAATGGACCAATCGTGGGCCACTAAATCTTGTCTAAGGGACTATTAGCTCACTATTGATTCATTGAATGTTTTGTGCAACTCAACACCATCCCTGATCCACTTAGCCATTTAGGTAACGTAACATGTAAGATACTATTTATTTCAAAAACTATTAACGTTATTTAAAATATTTGTTTGTAAAATTTTTATTTGTTAAAAAACAAAATTTTTCTAATAAATTATATTGTTGTTTACTATTTTTAATTTTTTTATGACAACATGCATATTCAATTCCTTATTCCAAAGCAAAATATTTTTATATATTTTTATTTTTAGTTATTATTTTTAAAATTTTGAATTTAAGCAGTTATTCAAATTATTATAGAAAGTGCAATTTATATTTGCCAACTTATAAAACTTGGTTTAACACATTTTTCAAATAATATATTTTCTTTAAATAATGAAAAAAAAAATGTTTATTGTTATACAAATATAAATAATTCACATATAGTAATGTCAATGACCAGCTATTGACCCATACATGGTATACCAAATTTGCACATACAAAGCAAATATTAACTTAATATAGCTACGGATGAAACAGAATGATTAATATTATTGAGTATTTTAATATAAAAGTAAAAAAAAACTCATCAGATGGATGACTGCCAAATTCATGCCTCGAGTTGTGTTGTTATTTCATAAAGATTCATTCTTATTATGAACAGTGGTTTTATAAGTTATTATCATCATCAAAATTATTGTTTTGAATATTCAATATTTTATTGAACCGATCAAATGTGTTTTCAATCATCTTTATTTCTTCTTCATCCCACTTATTGTTTATTAATTATTTTACATTTGCAGATGAAACATTCAGAAAATAATTTCGTTTTAAAAATCTGCCTACATTTAACAATGAACAAACATACTGAAATCATAAATAATAATTATATATTTATATCAGTCAAGCGTTTTTACTTAATAAGATAAAAAACTAACTAACACTTAATAGTTTATAATTTAAAATATTAATACATCAAATAATATATAAACTGAAAATAATATTATAAAAATATGAAATAAATTAGGCGATGCTAAGGCTATTATCTAGTAGGTACGCATAATAATATTTTTTACCACCTCTTCAAATCCAAATGAGCGCGAGCAGTATAATATTGTTGCGGATTCCAGCCAGTACCTAGGTAGTAATCGAATACAACATTTCGAGATATTCGTACAAAATGTGTAAATAAAACTAAGTGAAACTAACTATAATATCTAATAATATTGTAATATTTATATTTTATAAGTGTGAATTGATTACAATGTTTACACACCGCACAAAACAGAATATACAAAACTAAAACTATCTATTAAAGGTGACCGCCGACCATCTTATTATTATTTTGGAAATATCTAATAAGAATTAATTTTTATCATAAAATAATAATATTACGGTTGTCGAGTGTTAACGGTTCTCAGACGCAGTTTTTTTTTTTTTAAAGTACTTATCGATCAATTGTATTTATTAATAAAATTGTACATTTTATTGATAGATTATTGTACACGACATCAGAGGTGGTTTGACAATTCAGTTGCTGCACAGCAATCTGCAACAACTACTGTAAAATTTAAATAATATATTGCGCTACACCATATTATGATACATATTTTCTAAAACATTTTGTATTAATGAGCGTATCCTTTTACAAAGCATTGCATATTAAATGCACCATCATAATAGCTTGTCAAATTTTTCCTCCAATTTAAGTTATATTTGTCACATACTTTACAAAATAAGTTATAAATACAGTTTTATCTACACAAAATAATCACCCTCATGAACACATAATTTGTACAACACACTTAACACTTATAGGTACATAAGAGAAAATTGATCGAGCTTTGATACATCAGTTGTTGAATTCAGTATAAGTTAATACATTTCAGCCAATTTCACATTACAGGGTATAGTTCAGTAATAGCGATATTATTATTATTATACATTTCTAGTAGGTATACAAAATTGATTGCGATTTTCGAATAAGAAAATAATGTCATATTGTCTCATACTTTATGTGACTATTTTTAGATTCTGAGCGGAGTGATGAATGTATTGATTTTACAATGATATGTATGTTTTCTTTTAATTTTTTTTTTTAATGTTTCTTTTTGTCTGTTAATACCTTTTAGGACAGTAAAAGTTCTTAGATTTTGTTCAACTGTATCTTTTCCGATGGGAAAGTGAATTTAGTTGGTATTTTGGAGGGGGGTCAAAAGTAAAAATTTCTCAGTAGTTTTCAAAAGAACCCTGAAAAACTAAAGAAAATTTTCTTAATCTAAATTAAGGTAAAACGAGAAATGTTCACTCAAAATCGGTTTTCGACAAAGTCAATTTTGGTTTGTGGCGTACCTAACTCTAAAACAAATTACCGTAAATACATGAAATTTTGACTGAATATTTATATTAGAATTTTCTATACACTACAACATTTTAAAAATATTTTGACTCATTTTGAGCTGTTTACGGACATTTTCAGTTTCCAATTTTTTTAGTTTTTTATATTATAAATATCAATAAAATTTTATTTTTGGAGTAAAAAAGCTTGTAAATTCAATAGAAGGCTCCTAATATATTTGTTCAAAGAAAGATAAAAATATTAAAAACCCAGTCACAATTTTTTTTATAAGGATTTAAAGTTCAAATATTGACAAAATACTTAAAATTCACGAAAATATGCAAATTATTTTGAGTTAGAAATTCCTAAAAAATTTTCTTTATATTGAAAAAGTAATACAAGATTTTTCATAAGTTTGTCTACTTTTATAAAAAAAAAAATGTCTACAAGCATGTAAAATTAAATTTGTATGAGCATTTGAAGTTCAAATTATTTCAACCGATTTCTCATGTAACAATTTTCTTATTTTGTTATAATTCAAAAACGAATAACTTATATACATGAAAATTTCACTGAATATTTGTATTTTAATTTTATATACACCATAACATTTTGAAAATATTTTGATTTGTTTTGAGCTGTTTACGGACAAGTTTCAATTTTTTTATTTAATTGTTTTTTTTTTTTATGAATATCAATAAAGTTTAATTTGTTGGGCCAAAAAGCGTAAAATACAATACAAGGCTTGTTGAAGAATATTTATTTATTTATTTATTTAACGCCAATCGGCAATCAAGAGATACAATACAAGTTATAGGTATACAGAAAAATTATGGTAATAATAGCGATAAAGTAATCTTATAGAAAAAACAAAGGTGTAACATAATAATTTATAGTGCAATTTAAAGCTTTCAAGAATAATACGTGAGAGCTAGGGTACAAGTGGTGGTAGATTTCCCAGGATGAAAACCATGCTGGTCAACCACTAATATATGGTTAAGACTTATTTTGATATTAGTGTATACAATGAATTCAAGTAGTTTAGAAATGTGGGGAGGATAGAAATAGGCCTGTAGTTAGAAACAAGCGAAGGATCACCAGATTTAAAAACAAGGGTAAAATAGCAGGTTTTCCACACAGCAGGAAAAATACCTTCGTCGAGTGATTGTCTAAAGAGCAGAAATATAGGGTACACTATGGAGTCTTGGCAATTAAAAAGTAAACGTGCAGAAATACCATCAGGGCCATTAGAATTGTTATTTTTTAGGGAGTTAAGTGCAAGTTGCACATCATCGAGTGTAATATCAAATATGGTAATTAAAAGGAAGTTCGTAGGAATATCTATTATTTGTATAGGGGGATTAAAAGGTGGAGAAACATGGTGGTTATACATGGAATAGAAGTACTTAGATAACAAATTGGCAGAATCATGAGGACTATCAGCATATAACTGTTATACTGGACCAACGAATTACTGGACAGTTATTGCTGTCCAGATCTTCATCCGGCGACGGCCGCGATGGTGGCGGATACGGATGCTGTTGCCTCGACCCCGGAAGCGGAGGTGGCGGATACGAAAACCGTGATTCCGCTACACAACATGCCATCGGTGGCGGCCCCGTTACGTCGAAAATCGCCGGCCCGATGTAGTATTCCGGCAAGGGCGGCGGCGGGTAAGCGAAATTCGCTGCAATAATCACGCTTGCCGGGGGTGCCGGCTGCGGCAGTATCGCAGTGCTCCGAGGTCCTCTCATTCTGGGTGTTCTTAAACACAAAAACAACATCGAAATAACAATATGACCATAACATTATAATACAATATAATGTTTAAATTATTCGCATATTCTTTACACGGTAAAAATTTCAAAATATTTCGACTTGTTTTGAACTGTTTAGGGTTTATAGATATTTTCATTTTCCTATTTATTTAGTTTTTTTTTTAACAATGTCAATGCAATTTTATTTGTTGAAAATTTAATACAACGCTCTTATTAAATTGTTACAATGACATTTGAAAAGTATTAAAAATCCAATTTAAAATTCAAATGTTGACAAAACACGTAAAAATCACAAAAATGTGCAAATTATTTTAAGTTATAAATTCATAAAAAATTTTCTTTTTAAATCTAAGATTTTATAATGTAATACAAGATCCCTCATACGTTTGTCTACATGTATCAAAAAAAAAATAAAAATAAATAGTCTACAAGAAAGTTAAATTAAAATAATTTTCATGAGCGTTTGAAGCTATAATACAATAATGTTTAAACGCGTTTACCTTAAATACAAAAATAATCTCTTAATAATAATATACGAGAATGTTTAAATGCGTCTTTGCAGGGGCTTAAATAACACAAATAATTATCAAACAATAGTTAATTAATGTACCTAGGGGCTAGGTACCTACTCTTCTAATAGAACCATTATTGTTAATGTTTGAAAATTATTTACTATAAATTAAATTTTTTAATGATAAGTATTCCCATCAGTGATTTTTATTTCGTAATTCACTGTCTGAATATTATGGTTCAGTGCATTTACTGTAAAATTATGAATATTAATAATTAATAATCGTACCAATATACCGACATAAATCGTTTTATTGTGATGTAGTCTGTACTAGTGTACTCTTTACATAAAGAAAAATAGAAATTGACTACTATATGTTTATTTCTATGAATACACTTTTTTCAGGATGGACGGCAAAACCCCGCACAGTAACTCCAAGTTTAATGTAAAATGGGTAGAACTCTGCGTCCTTGTAAAAGTTGTGGTGATAAGTCAAAAAGCTTAAAAACTCTATACATAGTTCCTCCTGATAAATCGTTATTATATAATTAATACTTAGAAGTTGATAAATATTAAACGTACATAAGGCACGTTTTTCAAGCATTTAAAGTTCAATTGTCGACAAAATTTGATATTTAAACAAAGCGTTTTAGTTATTTTATTGCAGTTAAAAAATATTATTCACGAGAACCTATTTTAAATTAATATTTTAATATCAGTTATCGTAACAAATAGTTTAATAATAAAAACTTGGAATACAATGCCAAATACAGTAATCCTAATATATCATCACGAACGTTTATTATAAAATCATAATTATTACCTATGTAGTCAAATGCTGTAGCTCGACTGGGTCATACGTAAAACTGAATTAACAGTATAAATAACTATTACCAACTTTCAATTTGATTGTCCAGATACCGCATTGAAAAAAATACTAATGAATTAGATGAAAAACTATTATGTTGGTAAATGGTAAATATATTGTTTAAGAGGACGCTACACAGATATTAGTTATCTCCGTCTTACAAAAATATATCATATTAGTAGGTACCTACCTTTCAGTAATAATATTAATAATCATTTTTATTCATTAAATTTATATTTTCAAGATATCTGGTAGACAGGACTGGTAGGTACGTACAAAGTGTTTAGTTGTCTATAGTGATACGATTAGGGACTAAGGAAGCTTAAGCTTAAAATTAATTCTGGACAGTAAAATTGTAATTTAAAAATAAAAGAGAGATCTAACATTTACCTCCGGATCTTCAACGACGGACCGTGGTACCATGGTGTCGGAAGAACAATGTTCCGACGGCTGCGGGGGGGGGGGGGGGGGTGGTGCCCGCGACAGTCATCCATATATCCGCGACGGTTCCCTTATACACAAAAACGATCACAAAATTGATTATAATAATATTATTTTCCCTAGTTGAAGGTGGGTAAGTCAAAGAGGCGAAAATGTTTACCTTGCCACACGGAATTGGTTCCAGGTAAAAAAATTACCTATGTCTCTCTATTATTTATCATTATATAAAAGTGTTGTAATTTATTTAAATTTAATACTAGGTATACCTATACTTTCAAGAGACACCGAATTGTAGTCATGCCCTGGTAAATCCAATCATCGATAATTCGCTTCCATCTGATGATGGTTCTTAAATTCAGCAGTGTTAAAATAATTGTTACTCGAGTAACACCGAAGAATGTTATAAACATTTTATTGGCGGCTGAAATTCTACTATTGGATATAATTCACGCGAGCGTACAATAAGGATAACGAAAGTGAACAGATTTTATAAAAATATACATCGTCAAGTATAGTTCCTATAAGTGATTCTATACAGCCAGATAGGTGCCTATATTTATTCGAATAATAATTTTTTTTTTCAAACAAATAAATAATATTAAAATTTTGTTCCTCATAATTACAATTATAACATTCGGTCGCGTGTGCCCAAATTATATAAGTACCTACTTTAAATTATCAAATGATAATGTCTAGCACTCGGTTGATCAACTGTTCCATGGCCACCTCCTATAATATAAATGTTTTTTCTACATTTTATCAAACATATTTTGAAGGTAATTTGTGAGGTTTTTTAAGCACCAGACCCTATAAAATAAAAATCACTGATCCTAGGAAAACTGATCACCATACTACAATATTACTCACAATCACATGACATCTATCGATGAGATATTTTTTAAAAGCTAATAATTAGTCTAATAATTACCACATTATTAATATTTAATTACAAATATAATATACTAAGCTTAGGTATACCTACTTGTCATTAAAAAAATTAATATATTATAATGAATAATTTTCAAACATTAACAATAATATTATTTTGTTTTATATCACGATTTGAAACAACATAATATATGCACCCCCCCCCCACATCCAATAAATTTTGTTTGATAACTATTTTTATTATTTGACGTATCGATCAAAATCGAAATACTTTTATTTTTTATTTAAAAAATCATTTAAATATTGAATCTATAAGTAAAACATGTAAAAACGACTCTTAATAATAATTATTATTGTTATTAATATTTACATTATGGTCAAAATATTATTAGAAAATGTAATATTTTATTTCGGGGATTTAATGTTTACAGAATATAAAACAAAATATTATTGTTAATGCTTGAAAATGAATAGTTCTTGTAAAGTTATTACTAAAAAACAATTAATAGTCAACTACTATATTATGTAGTTAGAAGTCAGTTAGTAGTAAAAATACTCATAAAAATCATAATTATTAATTCAGTATTTATTCCTAGTAGTAAATTGTTGAATTGTTAGTAGTAAGTTTATATAGTTACCTACTACATATGAAACTACTTAGTACTTACCTACTGCTCAAAGCTAGTAGTGAACTACTAATTTTTAACGTTACTTCCATATCCCAAGTGTAAAATATCCAATATCTATTATCTATATTATACTGTACCTACTAAGTTATATAGTATCAATTTATCCGTCTAGCTATCATTTTATCAGGATAACAACTAATAAATTATTATATTTATTTTTACCTGTATATAAATCGGTGGTGCTCAAATAATAATATAGCGCAATAAAAGTCTTTTTTTTTATATATAAGTACCCAAAAATCAATTTTATTATCTGTATAATACATAGGTAACCGCTATTATACTTTAATTGATAATGCCCCTACAAAATTGTTAGTAACCTTTTAAGGTACTAGGTATTCAATACTAATTACAAGATATTGGTTTTTAAAATAATCAACTGGTTCTTTTTTTTTTAACTAATTTATATAATATATAAATAATATATACTATATGTCTATATGTATATTATATAATTATTAGTTATTACACTAATTAATGTATCGTGCCTAATATTATATCCAAATACTTTATAGGTAGGCCCTAAGCAGTAGCAAATTGTTACATTAAGAACATTTAAACTACAAAATACTAAATAATAAATTATTAAATTAAGATAAACATTTAATTATATTTTGTTTAAGAATGTCAATTTTATATTATGAAAAATACAAATCGGTTAGTGTATTAATTGATCATAATTAAAATTAATAACTAATTTTATTTTAATACCTAGTATAAATTAAATCAATTATAATTTCCTATTTTTAATTTTATTTATAAAGTGAATATCTAAATAAATCTAATCATCTAACTGTCCTTATGAAGTTTTCAGAATAACACACAAGTGTTCAAAAAGACACAATTGCTTGACACCAGTGTCAAAGGTATTATTTTCCTTCAAAATTGTTGGTTGGTGGGTGGTCCCCCGCCACAAAATAGGTGACTAGGTATATCGTAGAATATCATATCCGATTATACAAATCATTACAAATGTACGCATATTTTGTACATTTTTAATTTAAACTTATGTGTCGAGTTGGAAATACCTATTGTATACATTTTTGTTCATCACATAACTAATGACTATCCTATTATATTATTTCCGAGCTTAGTTCTAATTTAAAATTTAAACACTTGTTTTTGAATGTAATATACGTATATTTATGAGTTTGGTCAACGTATATAGTGTTTAATTAATAAAAATATATATATATAATATATTTTAAATAAAAATCCATAGTATTAACTATTATTATTATATAGTGATTTGTACCTAATTTAAAATGAAATCGAAAAACAGTTTTAAATACAACTTAATATAAGTAAACGTTTATGAAAAAAAGAAGAAAATCTATGAAGTAATAATGGTTTTGTTTCAAATAAAGGTTAAACTTATTGAAAAATAGGTAGATATATAAAAATAAAAAGCATGTAAGTAGATGTCACTCTGCTGTACAGTAGGTTATAACTGGGTCAATGTATAATGGATTGTATTAAACTTGAATTCAATAATATAATATCATTGTATAAAAAAAAAAACGATTCTGAGCGGAGACGGTTTGTCAATCTAGATTTTTATATTGTTATTATTAATTATTATAGCCTGTTAGTTGAATTAATATTATAATATTATTATTTTTTATTATTCGTTGCTCTGGCGATAAGCAATAAGCGTTAAAAATTAAAATCCCATTTTTAACGGGTTTCGTAATTTGTCGGTAGTTTTTCCTGTGGCACCTCTCTAAAGTACCATCTTGATCCAATTTGCTAAAAGATAAGGTACCATATGTTGAAATCGAAGCACTCATTCTGGTAGAAATTTTGTATACAGGATAAAAAAAAATTTAAAAAAAAAAATAAAGAGTGGGTAAGTGGATGTCGCTTTGCTGTACAGTAGATTACAAGTGAGTCAATGTATAATGTATTGTATTAAACTTGAATTCAATTATATAATATCATTGTATAAGAAAAACGATTCTGAGCGGGGACGGTTTATAAGTCTGGAATTTTTAAATTTTTATTATTTATTATAGTCTTTAAGTTGAATTAATATTATAATGTTATGAGCAAATTGTTAGAAATTAAAATGCCATTTTAACACGTTCACGGCCAAGTGTCAACTATAGTTGACATGGGGTTTCCTTTATATAAACCCATGTCAAGTATAGTTGACATCAAGTCCATTGATTTGTATACGGAATTATTCGACTTGGTTTATTCTAATAAATATCATGATAATATGGTTTTTTTAAACACTTCTTTACGTATTGATTGGTGTATTTGGTTTTTAAATCTGACCACTAGATAGCAATATAAGTAATATTCATTGTATATTGTTATTCAATCTTTTTTTATGTCCTGGTATTTTTAACTAACTTTCTAAATTATACTGTGGCCATGCAACTTCCCTGTTGGGAAACAAACTGCCAAAGTATGGCAACTCAAAGTTGTGGATAATACGGTAAGATAAGGTGGTATAATATACTTATATTTTTTTACATTCTTACAAAGCACCCTAAGACACTCATTTTAGAAAAAAAAATTTAAAAAAATTTAATTCTAAGTATTTTTTTTTTTTAAAATGAGCGTTACAAAAAAAATTTAGTATTTAAAGTTTTTCATCAATAGCCTCAAAACGAAGTATGTCCGGGCTTTTTTTTATATTCTTAAAAAGCACCCTCAAATACATATTTTAAAAATCGAGAAGTAAATGTTGCTAAACCATAATTGTTCCCAAATCTGTAAGAGTACCTATATATTACTTATTGTATAGTTTTGTATTGTATTGTATTGTTATATCAAAATAAAATATCGCTCGCGTCTTATTTTTTAGGGCCCTTATTCAAATTACTTCCCGGGAAAAAAAATATAAGCCTATCCGCCACCCGGCCACCGTCTATATTATTGTTTTTTATATTGTTTTCGCATAGGTGGAAATCCAGTATCAACCAATTCCAATCCAACCCCACCAACCCCCTCCGCTAAATAATAAAATAACTTTTAGGTTTATACTTATACTTATATTTGGTTATATTTATAACTTGATGGTACAGGCTGTCATCGATCGCAGGTCAAATAATCGCAGGTACTTTGTTTGCCGATACAGCTCAAGAGATCTACCGAAGAGGTCTTTACCGAATATGGCCGTGCATGAAAATTCCTCGGCCGGAGCACCAACAGCGGCTGGTTGGAAATCCACTCCTGACTTGAAGGTACAGACTGTCGACGATGTCCACAGTTTGCCGGTGGATAAGAGATGTATCTCTTTCGTCAATACGGACTTGCGTGAAAATTCCTCGGGCGATGCTCCCGAAATTAGACTGTCGTCCGTTACGTCCACGAAGTTTCCAGTTTCCGCGGATTCGCCATCAGGAGCCGAATCGCCTGTTTTGGCGTTTATGTCACCTGCCACTGAATGAGATGACTGCTGTATCGAGACGCCGTCATCCGTCTCGTCACCGTTTCCACCGGTAGTAAACGAAGTGACGGATACGATCACCGGCGGAGACCGCAGTGACGCGGGGACGGACCTGACGGTAACAACGGTCACGCCAGCTAGAGCTAGACTACGTCCGCGCCGTTCACTTTGGAACCGGACGAAGCGGTTCGTCAGACGTTTGTTCTGTTGTGGTGCGATCGACCGCGCAGACGAATAAGATTTTATTATACGATAGTATTTGGACACCAAACGCCCCCTCCCCTTCTCTCAGCGATAAGCGATCGTGTCGTCCTTTCCGCGCGTGTTTAATTTACTGTACCACCGCAGGCTCTTCGCCGCGTGTTTGGTTTTTCCGCGTGGACCTCGCTGTATTATCCCGTAAATAATTATAAACTTCGGCGGGTGCTGGAAGTAGCATATACTTTTTGTTATATATGGGCTAGTACTTATCCAAAAGCGTCTGTTATTACTCAGATAAAAAATTTAATTTAACATATAACATTGCTACAGTAGCACATATTTAAATTTTTAAGGTTCTCTCAGTATTTTTATATATACGTACGAAAAGTTCTAAATAAAATAATTGTGTGAAGTTTTGAGTACCTAATCAACACCATATCGCAGTATTGTATAATGTAATGAGTAGGTACCTAATGGTATAGGTACCTATATACAGGCTTTATTGTAAGGATTTTTCCAACTGCACAAATAAAATATATACTACAGACTACAGTAATAAGTGGGGGACTCCACACTAAATACACTATTTAAATTATATAAAAAAACTTTACACGAAAAATTGTCAAACTAATTTTATTATGAATTATTGAGTAAACAATTGGTTATTAAACATAATAATAATAATATTTTTAACCATTTATGGATGAAAATTATTTTTTTAAATTGTCGGTTTTTGGAATGCTTTTCCGCTTTATTATTTTCAATATCTTGTAAATCCCTTTTTAGACCTTGAGTTTGAGATGCTTTTGCGAACACTCCTTTGAACCAACTTTGTTCGCGTGCTTTAGGAGTATCTTTTACTCGGCGACATGTTTCATTAGTCCACGATAAAACCGCATCTCTTGGGTCCCATAAGGATAAAGATGGCATGTTGAAATGCACAAATAAATATTCATTCTCCGACTCAACGAGCAAATTTTGCCTATCAGCAGATTTTAAAATGTTA
>NC_042495.1:18664782-18667864 GCF_005508785.2 Acyrthosiphon pisum
GATGGCTTTGGACTTTTAAAAAAAGTTGGCCGAGGGGGCACTTTTTCAAAAATTCGTATAAAATCAACAGAGTTCCAACAAATGGCGGGACCTTTCCAACAACGTCCAACAAACCATATAGAACCGTTTTGGGAGGCTTTTGGAACTTTTAAAAAGAGTTGGCCGAGGGGCACTTTTTGAAAAAATTCGTATAAAATCAACAGAGTTCCAACAAATGGCGAGAGCTTTAAAACAACGTCCAACAAACTGTCGCTAACAGTATTGGATGGCTTTTGGAACTTTTTGAAAAAGTTGGCCAAATGGCATTTTTTCAAAAATTCGTATAAAATCAACAGAGTTCCAACAAATGGTGGGACCTTTCCAACAACGTCCAACAAACCATATAGAACAGTTTTGGATGGCTTTTGGAACTTTTAAAAAAAGTTGGCCGATGGTGTGAAGTTAGCGGCACTTTTTCAAAAATTCGTATAAAATAAACAGAGTTCCAACAAATGGTGGGACCTTTCCAACAACGTCCAACAAACCATATAGAACAGTTTTGGATGGCTTTTGGAACTTTTTAATAAAGTTGGCCAAATGGCATTTTTTCAAAAATTCGTATAAAATCAACAGAGTTCCAACAAATGGCGGGACCTTTCCACCAACGTCCAACAAACCATTTAGAATCGTTTTGGATGGCTTTTGGAACTTTTAAAAAAAGTTGGCCGATGGTGTGAAGTTAGCGGCACTTTTTCAAAAATTCGTATAAAATAAACAGAGTTCCAACAAATGGCGGGACCTTTCCAACAATGTCCAACAAACCGTGGAGAACAATTTTGTATAGTTTATTATGTGTTTGATTTAATGTTGGCCGTTAGTGTGAACTTAGCGGCGGTTTTGGAAAAATGTTTATAACTTTTTAATGACGGTCCAACAAATTGTAAAACCTTTCCAACAATGTCCAACAAACGTCCAACAAAATTGTCGGATAGGTTTAATTGAAATCTGTTACATGATTGCCGCTAAGTTCACGAACGTGAGTCGAACACGATTTTATTTTCAACTATCTTCAGTTTAGGCCAGGCAATAGAGACAACATTTTTGAAAATGGCGGAAAAAAATCCCAACCAAGATTTTTTTTTTTAAAAAGTTTTAATAAAATATGCCCTATAACATACTAAAAGTCCCCATTGATCGGACTGGAGCTTTTTTTTTTATAAGCTCATGAAAGTTTAAAAATATGAGCTTTTTTGAATATCTCAAAAAATATTACAAATATCAAAAAAAGTTTCAAATAAAAGTTATTTATTAGACAATTTACAAAAAAAAAGTTCTCTTACATTTTTTCATTTAAACAAATATTTTGCAAGATATATTTGTATAAAAATTGACAGTTAAAAAACTATTAATACATTTCTCTCTCTTTCCGTGTTAAATTTTTTTTACTCTGTATTAAATATATTTGTGTATTCTACAAACTATAAACATGAACGATTGAATTATAATAACATAGTAATAATTGATATTTTTAAAACTTATGATAGCATACAAATAATTTGTATAATAAAAAAAAAATTATTATAATTTAAAGTTAATTACACTACATATAGTGCTGGCAGATCATACTTTTATGTTTCGTATTCTTCTTCTTCTTCTGCGATTTCATCTAATAATTCTGAAAGTGTACAATCTTCTGTACAATCAACCTCTATTTCTATAGAATTAGTGCACCATTGGCCTTTGCAATGTCCACATATAATTGAGCACTTAAGACCTGCTTTTCGACAACCACAGTTTTTACCACAACCTTTTGTACAACTACATGATATACATTTAAGTAACTGATCGGGTGCTGGAGCTTTCAGTGTAGTAACTGGTAACAAAATATTATTTTGAAATGTCCATCCCCAATCCTCCGGGTTTTTTATATGACCTAGCCACAGCTGCACTTGCAAGTAAACTCTATAAGAATGTTGTCTGACAGCTTCTTCTGTTGGAGGAAATGACGCAAGATTAATTTTGTTTTTTGTAGCACATTTTGTAAACAGTTTATAACGTTGTTGGTTCAAAGACTTCTCATTTTCTGATGCGCCATATAAATATAAAAAACATTTAACACCATTTTTTGCTATTTCCTCATGAGATGAATTAGGATTATTAAAAATTGAAACGATTGAGTTTATATCCTTCTGTTTATCTAGTATTTGTACGCATTTTTTTTTTCCTTTTTGGAATAAAGCTGACGTTGTATCACAACCACTTAGCGCATGATAAAACAATATTTTATTTATCATTGGTTTATCGTGGTTTTGTATGAATTCAGTACTATACATTTTTTTTTCTATTTTTCCTGAGCTAGGTTTTAGAAAATAAATATTATTTTCTCTAGGAGTTAAAGCAATTAGAAGTACTAACAAGTCAATGTCCTCACCAACCAAGATAGTTTTAGGATGATAACTTGATACATTAATGGCAGTGCTGACAATTAATGTATCGGCATCATCATTTGCTATTTTAACAATAAACCCATGATTAATTAATTTTATTTTAAGCATTTCAATAAATCGCATTTTATTATTATCATTTGATAAAAAGTTCTCTTTTGAAACAGGAACTATCATATGGCTTTCAAAAAACACATCACTACACTTTTTTTTCAACTTTCGGCGTTGACGCTCTGAACTTTTTATACTTTTTGCGTTGTTTTCATAACCATCAAACACAACAATTGCATCAGCACCAAAATGTTTTTCTACATAAGTAATATAAGACTCACAAATTTACCATTTCAAAATACTGTACCCATAATTCAGCTGTTGGCCCTAGATTTTTAATTGAATTTATTTCGGTTATAAACTTATTAGTCATTAAATTAAAATTTGGATCTTGGTTTACAACTTCCATACTTGTTGGTTGCTCAAAGTATACACTGAAATATTCGTTGGCTTTAACACGTTCATCTTCAGTTAATTTAATTCTTTCAAAAATAAGTTTTGATAATGCTAAGTGTTTTAAAGAGTGTGCTCGGACGGCTCTAGAATAGGCATGACCAGTTAAAAGTTTTTCTACAGAATTTGGTGCATATATAGTGTTTAACATTTCC
>NC_042495.1:18667914-18683947 GCF_005508785.2 Acyrthosiphon pisum
CAAATTAGTTCAATGTTTGGTTCATTTGCCAAATAACTCTATAGTAGGAGAAATCCTCCATCAATAACATATTTTCCGTTAGTTATATTAATATTTTCTAAAGATATTGGTTGTAAGATATCATACAATGCTGATTTTTTGGTTTTTCTTAGACCTTGCTCATCAAATAATGCTAACGGGAAGGGTGCAAGCTCAAATTGAAGGTATGATAAAAGTTCATCATCATTTTTTTTTAAGATTGCAATTCGTTGAAACAGTAGTAACGGGTTAATTTTAATTATTTCCTCATTAATCTTAACACCAGAAGTTATTGAAGCTAGAGTTGTAACTTTACTTGACCTCTTCAGTTTTATATCATGGAAGTTATTACCCACCATTGAGTTTACTAGATCAAGACCAACTTCATATGCTTTGTGACAATTAACATTATCGTTACCAGAAATTCCGCTAGCGATTGACATAACACAGTTGGTATTTTGAAAAGGATAATTAAACGAAAACCATTGAGAAATTTTTTCAACATCACTGTCATCTCTAGATATTCTAGAATCCCGTAGCTCAACATGCTGTTCGCTTACATTGGAAGTAAGATTTACAAACTGTTCAATATTGGTACAAATATTATTTAAAACAGGCATACCCAAAATCCATTTAGTCTTAACACTATCCGTCATACCTCTACCATGAGTAAGACCATCAACCGTTTTCATCGTCCTCATAAGAGTTTGTTCGATTGTCATGTCAGTCCATAAACCAGACCAAGTTTTATCTGTGCGGCGGATAGTAAAGTAACCTTTAGTTACAAATTATTAAATTAAAAAAAATTTAACACAGAAAGAGAGAGAAATGTATTAATAGTTTTTTAACTATCAATTTTTATACAAATATATCTTGCCAAATATTTGTTTAAATGCAAAAATATAAGAGAACTTTTTTTTTGTAAATTGTCTAATAAATAACTTTTATTTGAAACTTTTTTTGATATTTGTAATATTTTTTGAGATATTCAAAAAAGCTCATATTTTTAAACTTGCGTGAGCTTATAAAAAAAAAAGCTCCAGTCCGATTAATGGGGACTTTTAGTATGTTATAGGGCATATTTTATTAAAACTTTTAAAAAAAAAAAATCTTGGTTGGGATTTTTTTCCGCCATTTTTTCTTCTTTGCCTGGCCTAGTATGGTAGTTACATATTAATATTTACTTGCTTAAGTTTAAAGAAATAAACATAAGATATTAATACCTTTTGTTATATAGTTGCACATTTAATTAGTAGTTATGATAAATTAGATACCTAGGGTGTTAAAAATAAATAGATTAATAAATTTTAAAATAAATTCTTTTTATTAGGTATTAGGTACAACTCGCGGCGCAGTTTGGGAACAGCTGGCTTATACAATATACGTACAACTTAATTTTTGTTAGTCCTTTACTAAGTCCTCATGAACATTTAATGTACCTATGAATGAGTTGATGAATAATTGTCGTTTTTAAAAATCTCTCATTTCTTGAAGTAGTATATTCTCTAACCAGCGAACTTTATATTTCTTGGTTATACATCTTTAAATCAAACTTTCAATACAATATTATTATAATTATTAATCTCTATGATTCTGATTGTTTGATGACAAAAGATTCCCCTATGAATGTTACTAGTTATTACTATTATTAATTTATATCTTTATTAAATGCTAAGTTAAAAATAAAGTAGGTACTGTAAGATTTCGTCGGGCTTGATTTAGTTTAACAAAAAGTAGATTTTCAATTAATATTAATCATTTCTCTATAGTAAACAAAATATATTAAGAGGTGTCTACCTATGCATTTGTTGTCTCCATCTTACACATGTACGACATAGCAACATTTTTATTCAATAGTTTCAAAAGTGTGCGCTGTAATTTTGATATTAGAGTGAATTGGCCTATTATACAATTTTAAGATAAGAACATTATCCGTGCTTGTCGCTTGAGCATCGACTTTTAATTTTCAAACGAGATATAAGCATTTTTAATTTTTGATATTTCATATAGGTACCTCTATCTTGCTTGAAAATGAAAATATCAAAAAATCACTGACGCTTAAGTACAGATTATAATCTTACCTAAAAGTTTATAATAAGTTGATCCACTCTATAATATCAAAATAACAGCACACTATTGAAACTAGTGAACGGATATTTGCTATGTAGAATATGTAGGTATATGAGGGAGACAACAAATGCATGAGTAGTGTCCTCTTAAAAGGACATTACACTGACACTTTTAATATATTTTATATTTTATAAAATATAATATTGTAGGTATTATAAATACATCAATAGTAGGTAGGTACCCCAGAATAATAATTTTAATTTTAACAAAATATTACCCTCAAGCAAAGTTATTGACTTCTTAAACACGCATACAAATATGTTTTCAGTCTTTCACATGTACTTAGTATGCTAAGCAGTATAGATTGTATATTTATTAAAAAAATAAAAAATAAAATAACTATAACAAAATACCTGACTAAAAATGTTATTCTTTGTTTAGATAAATAACTCATTTCGTTATTTTTTTGTTGTTTTTTTTAACTATTTATAAGAAACCTTGTTTTAAATGTAGTGATAATATTAAAAATAGTACTATTAGTACCTACATAGGTACTAGGTATTACGAAAACAAAGTCCATAATAAACAGCGTTCTCTCCCAATAGAACCTAATAGTTATAATATTCAATTTCATTACGATTTTAGATATTCCGACAATTATTGATATATTATAAATTCGTTAACTAAAATAATTAAAATTTATTTTATTCTACTAAATATTTCATTTTTTTTATATTACACACGACATTATCGACTTTTTTTTGCCACCTTTAAATATTTGGCCGCCCCTGCCGCCTGGAGCAACTACTCATTTTGCCAGTCCCCCCCCTTGCTGCGCCACTGACCATGTACATAGATTACATGTGACATACTAATAGTTAAGATTTAAGCTTTTGATTGATAGCATCAACTAAAACTGAATTTCAGAAAATTGTATGATTTATTCATAATTAATACTATTTATTAAATGTATATCAAAATGTAATAACAATATTTAATATTAGATGTTATGAATATAATACATAGTTAGAATTACAATAAAAAAAAAAAAATAACTAAGATATTTAATATATACTATAATATTTTGAATTTATGTTTTTTATTTTTTTAAATAATCTTAACAACACTATAAGTACCTACTTAGTTGTATTATTATGAATTATGTTTTCAATTTTTCTTGAGTTTGGGTAGGTACCTGTAATGCACGTGCACTTGTGCACATATAATATACACGAGCTGCCACTTGTACTTGTACAGTTGCAGTGTTTCAGGCCAATGCGACTGTGACTTGTGAGCCACTATTCACCAACACTATTCTTTCGGTCAATTTATCACCGGTCGCATCTTTAAAAACTATTGTCCGTTTTATTTTGTGAACTACCTATTCGTCCGTCAAAAGTCGCAGCAGATCCGACCATATTTTTCTATGTAAGTATTACAGTGTTTTTTTTTATTAAATTTATTTATACAATTATATAGGTACTCTAAAGTACAACTAAGAACAAATTACAAAATAATATTCCTACGTGGGTCGTCCGACCGATCGGGGTACACAGTATACACACACAATACAGCAAATTAATAATTTTTATATAACACACGACCGGTCCGGATACGGATCCGGTCTTATAATATCTATGGCGACGATCGGTCATACTCGACCGATAAGGCCGATCACCAGAAATCCCGCGATTTTATAAATTGATAAATATAAATAATATAAATTTTTAAATATTATGTCATTGAATTCAAATTTAATACCAATAACACCATCCAATACAGTGACCCACTTGTAAAATATTATACATCTGAGTGACATCCACTTACCAGTTTCAAATGGGTTTTTAGGAACACCAACATGTTTAATGCGTAATTTTTAGCAGTTGTATACTGTTTTTTTTTTTTAATGTAAAGAAGAAAATTGTATAATTGTAATTTCAAAAGTTTTACTATATTCAAGAGTATTCATAATTATTAAAAATAACATAAATATGTCACCTATGAATAGTATGAACAAAATAATCACAAAATCTAAAAACTCTAGAAATAGGAAAACTTAAAAGAAATCTTGTACTGTTGTACCTTAGAACATTTTATCAAGTATAGTATAGAAATAATTTGCACGTTATCATGAATTTTACGTATTTTGTCTAAATTTGAACTTTAACTGCCTATAAAAAAATTGTGACTGGATTTTTAATATTTTAAATTTTCGATTTTTTACCCAATAAATAAAATTGTATTGATATGTAAAGAATAAAAAACTAAAAAAATTGGAAATTGAATATGTCCGTAAACAGCTCAAAATAAGTCAAAATATTTTGAAAATGTTATGGTGTATAGAAAATGCTAATATAAAAATTCAGTCAAAATGTCATGTACCTACTCATGTATACGGTCTACGGTCTACGGTCATTTGTTTTACATTTACATAAAAACCAAAATTGAATTTGCGTACGAATTCCCGTTTTACTTAATTTTTCTTTTGTTTTTCACTCTGCTTTTAAAAACTACTGTTGAAGAAAATTTAAACACTTTTATTGTCCTAAAAGATGATCATAGCCACCAAAAAAAACACACATCATTGCAAGCATAATAATTTCATCCCTCTGCTCAGAATTTAATACACATCATTGTAAAATCAAATGAATACATTCATCGGTCCACCCAGAATCTAAAAAGAATAGTAGGTCTATAATATTATAGTGATATAAAAATATGAACATTGTAATACCTCAAATTACTAAAAACTTTCTTTATTATGTCAATAATAAAATATTTATATTTTTAGTTATACAACTCTCACAAGCTTCTTACACAATCTAAGATATTCTAGGTTTCTAATTAAAAATGTATTACTTGTTAAGTATATTCTATAGTAATTTTATTTGTTAGTGATAAAAAACATCTGAAATTAAACGAATATATCTAAATATATTATATTATATTACAAAGATTTTAAATTTAAATATTTTAGTTTCCAGGGTTTCTGATCGTTTAAGCTATGGAGTCGTTGATTCAAACAATTAATAAACTGCAAGATGTGTTTGCTGTGGTCAATGATAATCCAATTGATTTACCTCAGATTGTCGTTGTTGGGTCCCAAAGCTCTGGTAAGAGTTCAGTTCTTGAGAGTTTGGTGGGCAAATCTTTTTTGCCACGAGGAACAGGCATTGTAACTCGTGCTCCTTTAATTCTACAAATGATTAAGTATACCAAAGAAGATATGGAATCCATGTTAAAAATAACAAATAGTACAAATATTAAAGAATGGGCTTGTTTTTCACATAAAGAAAACATTGTGTTTCATGATTTTGATGAAGTAAGAAAAGAAATAGAGGTACAAACCGACATTTTGGCTGGTGAAAATAAGGGAATTACCGACACGCCAATAGTGTTAAAAGTTTATACCCCCTTGTACACTCTAACGTTTGTTGATTTGCCTGGAATCACTAAATTACCCGTTGGTAATCAACCAACAGACATTGAAGAACAAATCCTACAACTGATATTAAAATATGTTCGACAGCCAAACGCTATAATCTTAGCCGTGGTCACTGCTAATACAGATCCTGCGACCTCAGAAAGTCTGAAAATAGCTAAACAATGGGATCCTGAAGGTGCAAGGACAATTGCCGTGGTTACCAAGTTGGATATTATTGATAAAGGTACCAAGAGCGATAAAGTTGATCTTCTTTGTGGTAAAGTAATTCCAGTAAAACTTGGTATTATTGGTGTGGTTAATAGGTCTCAAAAAGATCTAATCGAGAATAAGACATTAGAGGAGACCCTAAAAAATGAAACAGAGTTTTTTAGAACTAATTATCCAGATATTTGTAAAAAGCATGGAAACAAAGTATTGGCTGATACACTACAACATATATTAATTAAACATATTAAAAAAACCATTCCAATCTTGCGCAAAAACTTACAAGATACCAAAACAAGACTTGAAAGTGAATTAAAAACATTGGAAATAGCTGACTGCGAAAAAACATTTGTACTAGAATTATTAAATGACATTAACAAATCATACTGTGAAACCGTAACCGGAGATAGAAAAGATACATCAGATCAAATGCTAATAGGTGGTGCAAAAATTGTAAATATTATACAAGATAACTTTTATAAAAAATTCATGGAGGTGGATCCGTTGGATAATTTGAGTGATAAACAAATAGAAAATTACTTATTAAATACTTCTGGTATTAAAAAAAGTTCACTAGTGAATCACAAGGCATTGGAAATTATGGTAAGCAAACAATTGGAAAATCTCATTGAGCCAGCTTTATCATTTGTGGACGTTGTGCGTGAAGAAATGTTTAACATTCTTGATTCAATTGATCAAAAATTGTTGGATGACCTTGAAAGATTTCCAAAACTAAAAAATGATGTAAATATGACTTTATTATAGTTAAATAGGAAATATTTGTATGAGTGAGGAATTATTTTAATATTTTTATAGTTCTATTATGGAGAAATAACATCAAAAAGATTATTTCTTTAAATACTTCGATGGTGTTTTGTAAAAAGGGCGTATACCACAAAAATATATGGTATCAACATTTTCAGAAAAAACTAATTTACTAAATTATCCGTAAAAAAAGGTGGTTAAAAATATTGATGTTTATATTCTATACAAGTCATCCAAGACATCCAAACAAAATAATTATATAGGTATATACTAAACATGTTAAAAGGGCATTTACCACACAATTAATAATTATAAGAGGTAATGATAGAAGGGCGTTCAAGAATCTAAATTATAAAACGGTGCATAGCGCATACCACGACTAGGTACTATAATTTTGAATGATAATAGTATAATTCACATAATATGTTTAAGCCATGAAGACTCAAATAATTTTGTGTTTAGGCACTACGTTTATGCATTTTGATGATAAGCTTTATTAAATTATCAACATGCCTACTATGAAGCAAAGACCTATAACCACAGAACAATAACTATACTCTATTCAGATTAAGAACATACCATGGCGACCATGGTTAAAACCGGTTTTTCCACATAAATCTGGTATGATCTTATTCCGAATAATATACTATAGTTTATAGGTCTATTGTCTATGATATGAAGGTATATCCGAGATCAACCGATTTCAACATTATCATTTTTAAAAAACTCTATTTAGTTTCTTTTGAGCAATTTGAATTATGTGGTAACGTCGCTTTTTACAAAGCACCATCGATTTGGTCTCCTAATCAAACACTACTGTAGCATTTGATAGATACCCGAGTAAAAATAGCTTATATAAAATAAGTGATCAAATCTATGAATTATTTATATTAATTAAAATATAAAAAATTATACAAACAATATCCATTTGTTGCTCCAATAATCTTTTTTAAATCATATTTTAAATAAGATAATTCTTACAATATGTAAATAATTTTTATTTATCAACAATAAGTGTATGAGCGGATTGTACACTGTACATGTTAGCATGAATTAAGTGATAAAAAGGGTGTCCACGAAGATTTATCCCATAAAGACTACAGATGATCTCTAGTCTTCATGATTTATCCATTAAGATATCTCATGAGATAATATATTTATCATAAATCTGATTTTTTTTTATAAGACTCACAGACAGGGACTACATATATTTTATTTTTTAATTTCATTACATCTTTTGGTGAAAAAGTATAAAAATGTAATTTTTTATTTTTTATTTTTGAAACAATTAAATACAGCCAATTTATAAGGTTTAATTTTCAGAAAATGTTGACGTTTCAACATTTTATTTTCATTAAACTCGTAATTTTTTTAATTTATAAGTAAACTACAAAAAAACAGTTTTCATCCGGGCAGTGAGTCTTTAAGTGGCATCTTGTATATGTTGATAAATTGGTAGATCCAAAGAGAAGTGCATACATATCAATATAATAATATATTAAGTAAAATCCGGTATTAATTATTTTTCTAGACTAGGTTACCTATTAATAATATTTTTATTTCTATGATAAGTTTTATAGATAGCACTTAATAAATTTAATTTTATAACTGCATTCAATATTTCAAATCAATAAAAATAATACAAAATACATTTTATTTGGCTTTATTAAAATAGTTACTGTACTTTTGATTTCAGGTAAGAAGCACCCTAGACGACTTATTGGAGATTAAATTAAAGAATATTAAAAAATCTATAAAATCTTACATTAAAACACATCAGAAAATCTTAAATACAACTAACCCCAATTACCTTTTAGAATTGATTAATTCATCAACCGAGTGCCATTCATCTTTTATCCAAAATAAAGGACAATATTATAGTAATATTTTTTCAAATAAATCAACTTCCAATGTCTATTCTGAATTCGAAAATATAGAAAAAGAAATTGTACATAACATGTACACAAATATATTATCTAGTATGGGTGGTTTAAATGATTATAAAAATGAAATTAATGTACAAGTAAAATTACACAAACAATTTACACGTTGCTACTTTGAATTCACCAGGAATACTTTAAGAGATTTTGTGCCAAACCGTATTAACCATAAATTGGTTAACTTTGTTCTGAAAAAATTTGACAAAAAATTAAAGGCAGATGTGTTTATGCCATTTACCAACAATCCGTCTTCTGGTAGAATGCTCGTTGAAAAAGTAGGTGTTGCAGAAGAAAGACAACGTAAAGAGCAATTGTTAAATGCTGTTAATAAAGCTTTTAAAAGTTTGAATGAAATTCAAAGGCAATGAGTTTCATTTTTCAAAATAAATTTTATTTTAATATTTCATAAGATAAGTAAAAAATGTGTTAAATGAAAGGTCTTAATTCGTATTATATTAAACTAATGGCTTAATATAAATATTATATATTAATTATTAAATCACCTATCAAGTACTGCAACCTTCTTAATAAAGGTATTATTAGGTATACTTTTTTTCAAATTGTATGATAAAAGTAAAATTATGCATACCAGTAAGATTATAATATTTATGAGTTCAAAATGCTTTTATTTTATATTCTTCTAATTGATTTATTTTATTTATTTTTAGTGCATTAAAAAAAAAAAAAAAAAATGTTTTACTAAATTATGCATTCTATTATCATTTATGATGTTAATTTTATTGTATTTATATTGAATTTTGGAAAATGAAAATATTAAAAAAAAATCATGAATATATATTACTTTGAAGAATTGTACTCGTATAACGTTTACATATGAAAAACAATTGAACACAATTTTAATAAAAATAAATATCATGTATTATTTATATTATTTTACTAGCTGATCCCGTGCACTTCGTTACCCGTTAAATGTACAAACTGTGTATGACTCAAATGCGTTAGTTGTTCAATGCGTCGTTTAACATTCGGTGTATTATGTTCTAGATTTATCTTAACTTTTCTGTTGCACGGAATTAAAATTCTGATTCGCAGCAGTAAATTATCAGGTAAGCAATCTACCTGCGGTAGATCGCGGACCTCATGCTGTTTGTACGTAAGTGTATGATTTAACTCTAAAATATCAAAGGTATACCAAGTTTGTCGTTTTTACTTAATTCCACCTACGATGGATTAATATAATCAATTAATACAAAAACCTAACCAAACCGTACTAAAATCTGATGAGTAAAAAAAAACAATTTAACCCTTTTTAAACGTGAAAAAAAAATCTGTGTAAGTTAGACCTCTTATAAGTAAAATCAAGGTGAAGTAAAATTGAGTAAAATCAAAAAAAAATTTGTCGTAAAATATAACTTTTAATGCCATAGACGCGCGTGCCACGGAAACAAATAATAAAAAATAACCACATAGAGTGTATGTTGTTACGTGTCAACCATACACTACTGTGTGCACAGATATGTATAATAAATATATGTTTATTATACATATCTGTGACTGTGTGATTAATATTATGCATATAAATCCGGAATTACTTATAGCACAGCATACAAACTTAGATAATAGCTGATTCTCAGACATATATATTGATAAAAATAAAAATACTAATCAACAAACATGCCAGATTAACCAATAGTAACCAATATATAATATACTATTATTATTTTTTTTTTTATATACATAACCAATAGCAACCATTTATAAGCAAATATTTCTACCGTAAATTATCAAAATCCCTGTTTGAGCACTTCTATTATTTTTTTCTGGACAACCCTTATCACTTAGGGGTATGGAAAATAGATGTTAGCCTATTCTCATATCTACTGAATATGCATAAAAAATTTCATAAAAATCGGTCAAGTCGTTTCGGAGGAGTATCGAGACTAACACTATGACACGAGAATTTTATATATATTATATAAATTAATGTTTGTGTGTGGATTAAACCTCTGGGAAGAAGACAGACTAATTTAGGAATGGTTAAATTTGGTTTTTTTTTATTCATCTGATATTAGTAATTATGTTAGGTTAGGATTTTGTATTAATTGATTATATTAATACACCATAGGTGGAATACGAGAAACTTGGTAGAACTTTGATACTTTAGAGTTAAATCATACACCTACGTGCAAACAGTACTCGTCCACGATCTACCGTAGGTAAATTGCCTACCTAATAATATACTGCTACGAATCAGAATTTTTATTCCGAGAAACGGAAAAGTTAAGATACATTTTGAACATCATACACCGAATATTAAATAACGAATTGAAAAAAGTTTGAGTCAAATAGAGTTGGTAAATTTAACGGGCAACGAAGTGCACGGGATCAACTAGTATTTTATAAAATTATTTATTAGATTAACTTTATACAATATGTAGACTAAATTAAAACGTACAAATATATCGTAAAAATGATAAATATTAAATAAGTTCTTTATAAATTACATTTGCAGGATAGAGACATGGTTTGAACGAAATTATTTGAACTAAATATTTCAAAATGCCCTAGCTCAATTGAAGGATTCTTAAATTTGTTTTTTCAGGCCATTAATTGTTTATCTTTTTGACCTATCTTTCTACATTGTAACAGATTGTAAATTTTATTATAAAAAATAAATTTAATAATTAATAGTTTCAGCGATATTATAAGCACTACCCCCCACTATCGAACCATACTTAAAAATAGATCGTGCTAGAACTAAATATTATATTATTCGTAGCTCGTAGGGTAGGTAAGTATTCTTAACAAACGTATGGCGAAAATATTCTAATAATTCTATAATAGTTATAATTTTCAGGAAGGTAAACCGTGCTTAATAATATTATATTGTATTTATTTTAGCCGAGTTATCGTTAAAAAATAATTTATTAGGCACCACTCAGGCTCGCTGTTCTGAATTTATTAATCCTGTCGGCTGTCAGAGATGAAAACATATTAATATATAATGAGCAATAAAAATATACATATATATTACAGTATTGCATATATATATTTTTTTTTTATTTTACTTACAAGACCACGACTACAAAGGTCATTGGCTGCAGACATAATATACATATATTATATGTCCGTTCATTGAATAAATTATTGTCATAAACAAATGTTACTGAATGTCACACTATAAAATTTTGGAAATATTTTGACTCTTTTTGAGCTGTTTACGGTCATTGTCAGTTTTCAATTTTTTTAGTATTTTTTTCTATAAACATCATTATAACTTTATCCATTGGGTTAAAAAGCATGAAAAATTAATTCAAGGATTTAGGTGTATAATGCTTTTACAAACTGAAAATGATATCATAAATATAGTTATAATCAGTTAGTGAACATTGGTACTTAGTAGGTAGGTACCTATACAAAGTGTAACAGAAAGACTTGACGAAAAAAAAATGGTATGCTACTTAAACGTATGACAAAAATTTTTAAAATTATATGATTAGTAAATAAATTAAGAAATATACTCATGTCAGCAAATTCTCAAAAAAAATATTTATATTTTAAAAAATTCTAAAAAATAAACTACTTGACTAGATATTATATTACATACTGGTATATTATAATAGTGCATACCGTTAGCTGAAATCATGCAAATGTCAACGATGTTATTCTATGTACATATTCTATAATTATAAGTGTGTTAAACAGTTTACGTATGTTCGTTATATAACTGCAAAAAACAAACAAACGTCAAAAATTACAATATGATCGTATAAATATATAGTTTAAAAATAGGTACAGTGGCGAAACTACAGATGTGATAGGGGGTGCTGTATGTCATTCAAATTTCAAATATTTATAGCGTTTATTCTTTAAAGCGTCTAAACATAAAACAATTAACCAAATAATTCAATAATTAACCTTTCCATTTGGAGACCACTATACTTGAATAAATATTGAACATATTCGCTGCAATCGATAGCCAATTATGTTTAACACTTTGAATTTTAATATCATAAAATACTATAGTAAGATGTGTTAACATTTTTTCTCTAATAATTGGTTGGTATGATTGTAATATAAGGACTGAATTTTTATGGAAAAACATTTTCTTTACAATTCACCAAGAATTAATTTGATTCGAAATGTTGATGTCTTGTAGTGAGTAGATTCTATGATAAAATAACAAATTTTTGCATATTTTCTCATAATTATGTAAAAATGACTATTAATTGCGTATTTCTATATAATTGCAAACATAAAAGTTGCATTTTTTATGGATAGTTGATGATTTATTTTTATTTTTATCTCTAATTCAAAAAATATTAATTTTTTTAAAATTTAATTTCCTGTTCTGATCATCGACGAGGCAAGGCAGCACACTCGCCGGTTCTGAAATATACATATATCTATGCTACGTGACAATCGAACAAATTTCTAATTTGAAAATATACAATCACATTTTGTATATTCATACTGGTACTCAATACAAAATAATAAGTATTACATTTTCCATATTCCATTAATTTTTCATTTCATTTCAGTTTGTATTAATTTGTGAGCAGAAGTATACTGACGATTCAATCGAATTTTTTATTAACATCTACGATATACCTATCTAATATGTTTTGTAATTTTATTTAGATATTTAGTATTTTTTTGCATGTTTTCGTATTCTAGGGTAAAAATGACTATCAATTGCATATTTCCATATAATTGCAAACATAAAATTTGCATTTTTTATGAATAGTTGATGATTTTTTTTTTTTTTTTAGCTTATTTTATTACTTTACTTTGTTCCATATTCTATTAATTTTTCATTTATTTATATAAACAGTAGTTTGTATTAATTTTTAAGCAGAAGTATACTGACAATTTCAATCGTATTTTTTATTAACATATACCCACTAAATATATTTTCTAATTGTATTTGGATATTTAGTTTTTTTTGAATTTTTGAATTTTTAGTGCATAATAAAGTGCATATTTAACAATAGTTGTTGTAGAACAACAAATCGTGAATGATTGTATAATCTTAATATTTGTAATATAGATTACTGGGGGGTGTGGGGGGCAGAGCCTCCCTTGATTACGTGAGCAATAAATTCATAATATTCTATAGTACCTCCAAGATTTGAACTCTAGTTGCGTCACTGAGTAGGTACTTGACAATAAATCAACATATTCATAATATTATAGCCATATTATATTTACAGTTTTATGTAAAATGTTTAATAGTCACGTATTTAATACATACTCAAGGATTAGAATGTGATGTTTTACATTCTCGGAGTGTCGAGTAGCATGTTCGTGTTTGTTGTTTAAGGATATTCAACTGTAAAAAACTTGTGTTATAAGTGACGCCAAAGGCACAGGGTTCTGGTGCCATTGCAGGTTCGTAAATTTTACGACTTTATACTACTTAAAATGATTGTTACAATATTGGAAAAAAATGTAACGCAATATCTATTGCTTAGATAATTAAAAACCAAATATCGACAGCGAGCAGCTAGGCTTACTCCAATCCCTAAATCTCCATCCCCTATAGTGGCTAGTTGTCATCTCTTATTGAAACTTTAAATCATTATTATAAAAAATTAACAAATAATAGACACTTATACAAAATACAATATTTATTATTTGTTACATTTTCGAAAACAAATTTATGTATTTTCATAGTTGTGCGCATACCTTAAATATATGCCACCTATAGATACCTATAATATAGTTGATTTAATTGGAAATCAATTTAATCATTTTGACAAAATGGTTTTTTTTAATAACAGTAGGTACCTAATATGATGTGCAAAGTGCTAACTCATGAATCAAAACCCGCAACTCTAAAATTTGAGAAAAACACCTGACATTGAGCAAAAACTATAAAAAAAAAATGTCCTATAATATGAATAAAATGACGTTAAAAACTATACAATGCATTTATAGCTAAAATGGCTAAAAAATAAAAAAAAATTAAAATTAAATTATGTATACTACATTCTGAATCAGGGGAGCATGAAACGAATTTTTTAGTTAAGATATAGCATTAAATAGGATCAAAGTGGGGAAAAATGCAAATTAAAGCCGTCAACATAATATTATCTCTATACTGATTAGCTCGCGGCTTGTACCTACCTAATAAAATGCATTTATAGCTAAAAATGGCTAAAAACGAAACAAAAAAAAATCAAAATTAAATTAAGATAATATAGCATTAAATAGGATCAAAGGGGAAATCATGCTGCAAAAGTCGTCATTGCATCCAATCTCTACGGCGGTGCACACTAATTGTGTACCAAGCCAGGTAAACGAATCTTTTTGAACGAATTGCGTCCTGGACGCATTTCTTGTTACATTTCATTTCCACTTAACATTTTCGTTTGAACTGTCTGCTATTCAACCAGACGAACACAAAACTACAGAGTTTGCTAATTATTTAGTGGATACATACACACATGAAAATTCAATATTTCCTCCGGAGTTATGTTCAGAAAATGTTTAAGTTCATAAAGAACCACCAACGCTTACGAATCTTTTCATTTTAAATCTAACAAATTTTTTTATTTTCTTCATCCAAACATATACACATTTTTAGAAGTTTTAAAAATGTGCAAACTTATACTACAATATTTATAAGAAGTAGTCTAGAAAAATTAGGACCACCTAGAAAACCAATAAGAGAAAGAATACTATTTATAGAAATAAATTAAATAAATTAAATAATAATGAAATCACGATTAAAGATTTTGTCAACATATTAGCGAATAAATATAAATACAGAAAAAATTCAAATAATATGTATTTATGACTTATTATTTTATACTACCTATGGTATTATATTTTTACAATAAAAATTTTTAAAAATTTCTAAATTTGACGATCTCTATTATGATATTATGTTTTCACAGTTTCAATTTTTTTATAACCTGACATTTTTATTATTTCAATATAACTTTAGGAACCACTCTATTGTAGATAAAAAGGTAACATGAATGTAACATGAATTGCGTCCCGGACGCAATTCGTTCAAAAATGTTCGTTTCCTTGTTTTGGTATGCAATTTGTGTGCGCACCTCTACGGATTAATAGCTCGCGGCATGTAGGCAGGTAAGTAACCTAACTTATAATAATATATAATTATATTGATCGCAGTGGCTTTCTAGTTTCTAGGGCCCAAAAAAAATTATTTATTTTATTTTATCATAATCTATTTATTTTAAAACATTTCATTTAAATCTGTATTAATATACATATATATAATAAATATTAATATGTAATTTATTACAAATCATAATCGCAGGTATAAGCGGATATTATCTAGATTTCGTTCTTAAAATTAAGATTTTAAATTACGTTACATTGGTTATCTTTGAACTATTTCTCATAGGAAATACATTAATTATAAGCTAACATGTTTAATTCATGGTTAATATTCTCCATAGGTCCCACGTGACCACGATCATGTTTATCAATCATTTTTCTGTTGTAATAAATAAAATCGTACCTTCTGTTTAATACAAAAAATATAAAACAAAATTTTACTGTATAAAAAAAATTATTTTACTATTGGATAATTTGAGATAATATAACAATTGTATTATATAAACTATAGTAATAATTTGAATACAGTAATAAA
>NC_042495.1:18684047-18690178 GCF_005508785.2 Acyrthosiphon pisum
TCGAAGAAGTGTAGTTGTAGATCCTCAGGACTTCTTTGTAACACAAACTGTCAAAATAGTTTACCTTGTTGCAAAAAATAATTTATAATACAAAATAAAATAATTCATTAACCCTTTGAGTGTTGAATTAATTTGTGAAAATTATTTGATAATTATTCATATTTTTTTTACAAAATGTCAACATTCACCACTAAATGTTTAGAAGAAATTGACATTTACCATACATTTTGGTGAATATCAACATTTACCAAATGTCTACATTCACCTTGACATATTTAAGAAACCGTCAAAGTGCCTACCAATTTGTTAGACCAATTGTTATTTACTAAATATTTAATATCTCTAAAAATTATAAGCTATCGGTCCTTAAAACAAGATTGAGTGGTCCATAATTAGTTGTTTAGTTAATTTTATTGTATATGTAACTCAAACATAGTTTTATATAATTTAATATTGATAATTGAAAAATTTAATAGATTTTCTTAAATATGCTGGATTTAAAGGTAAGTTAATTGTATTTAATTGATACCTAAGTAATTTTATTTTTATTTCATATTTTATTGAAGTATATACAAAGCAATTAGAATTATTGATTTTACGAGAATCGAGGCAAATTTAAGCTATTTTAATTTTACAAATTATATCACACTATGTATTATATTCCATCGTTTGTTCGTTGTAACTTTTGTCGCACGTATGTCAGTTCCTTTGAACCCGATTGGAACGTTGTGATGCCGTACCAGCTATATGTCCTGTTAGAATTCTGTTAAGTATGGACCTGATAGTATCAGTTGTTGTTCAAATTTTACGCCACACGTTTGTGCCATCAAAGTTTGATATTTTGAGTTTCGTTGTTGTACTCCAAAAGAGTTTTCTTGATTTTGACCTGAAACTGGGTGTATTACTCAGCGTTCGATAATATAATACTGAATATTGAAATTTCCCGGCTTTTTAGCTATTTAGCTGGGCGTCTATTTTGTTCACATGATTTCTATTAAGCCAGACCCGGGAACTGTATTCTTATGTACTTTATTGTTTTCGTTCTAAGAATCCTAGCATCTGCTCCCTAGTCCGTATTTGCAAGTTTCTGTATTAGGATACTACACCATTGAATACCACTTATAATTATTAAGTTGCTGCAAGCTTATTATTGAGGTGGAGTAAACACACCTCAGTTTTAAGTGGGCCTTAACCCCAATTTATAGAAATAGTCACTTAACTTGTCAAGGTCATCAATTAATGTACTACTGCCAACAATCAAATGTTGGCTCTAGTGGACGATCAAAATGTCATAGGAAAGTTGAAAAAAAAGCCATTCATTGTCGGGTATATATTATGTAGATACAGATTAAACAGCGTTGTCTCATGTAATGATCCTTGGGAGGGCATAATTTTCCGATAGTCACTTGCTTCTCTTGAAACCCATACAACTTAATAGCGGTGGTTAATGAGAATGTTCTCTAACACTGTTATTAGATTCTTACATGGTACAACATTAATAAATATATTCATGAGGCCAATTCTCCAAACAGTGTAGTAGGCCACAGAAATGTCGGTGAATGCTGCGCTGGTATTTAGTTTATTTTAAAATTCTGTTTCAACCAAATATGAAAGCGGAAGTCCTTGATCTTCACACCCCTTATTTTCCTAAACCCTGCCTGTTCAATGGAAAATATCTAGTCAATATAGTGTCTTTAAATAACTCTTCACAGTAGCTTAAATGGTATACCCAGAAGTGATATAGGTTAAAAGTCTACGGCATCAAATTTATCTTTTGTCGGGTGGCACTACTGAGTGCCCTCCCCCATCTGTTATTCACGTTATTTATGTTTATACTTTATCAATATTGCTTATTGTAAAAAATTATTGTATACATTGTAATTATATTTTTAAATAAAAAAAAAAAAAAAAATTTATCTTTCCTCAGTTTATTAAAAGCTAATGCCTAGTAATTTAGTACTTAAATATTATACTAATAGATATCATACTAGAACGATACAATTTCAGATACTTCTCATGATTTCCAATTAAAATCGACATATTTAAGTATGTATTTGAAACTAATTAATTAATTTTTATAATGCCAAGCAAATTTAATATGTAAATACTATATATTATGGCTGCAGTTGACATTTACCTATAGTTAATCTGGTATACTATTTGTTTTTTAGAAAAAGAATGTACGTATTTCATTGTTTTATTGTTAATTCAGTTTAATTAATTATAACTTTCAGAAATAAGTATGCAATAGTTCTGTAAACTGTAGTTTTTATCAATCTACAGATTACTGAATTATGACTTGTCTATAATAATCAGGTTAGGTAACTATTATTCAGCTATTACAGTTTGGCCCACAAATAGTTAGCCCTGATGTTAGTGCTACAAGTGGAAAATTTTCATTGGAAGGTGATCAAAATAATAGGCGAAATTTTTAAATTATGTACAGTTTCTACCCAACAGTTGACAACAATAAAACATACAAACGGAGAACCCCTGGTACCAAAAATATTTGGCACCATAGTTAAGATAAAACATTTAAGTAGAACATTTTATACAAGTGTAAAACCTATCTATAAAACACAATGAAAACTTCACTGAAACGGAATATTGGGTTTGGAACTTTTTTGATATTTGATATTTAGTGGTAAATTAACGAAGTCTTGTTAATTGATTTTGATATTTTGTTGTACTTTCAAAACGAATAATCGTAGTCCACACAATCTTGAAATATAAAAAAAAACTTTTATATTAGCGTTTTCCATACAAAATAAAATTTTCAAACTATATTTACCATTTTTGAGCTATGTATAGCCATGAGAAATTTTTAAAATTTTGTAAATTATTTTTCAGTTTGAAATCCCTAAACATATTTCTTTTCAGTTCTAACATTAAACATTTTACTAGACAATTACCCACAAGTTTTTCTACCTTCATCAAAAAAAAGTTTACCCGAAAGTTATGCTATTTATATAATATAGATAAAAATAAGATAGAGATATTTCATGCTAGGATTACACAATGCCTCCACCCAGAATAATTTTTTATAAGAAATGTGTTATCATTGATTTTAAATATAACACTTACATGACAACGACATGCTTGACAACTACGCTGTACAGCATATAGGTATCCACTTGTCCACCTTTTTTTATTTTTTGTATTTTCCAACGTTTTCAATGTATTGTTGGAAAACATATAGTAGTACAACCTACGGTATAACTAAAATAGAAACCAATTACGAATTACAAAATATGTTTATAACGAAATATCCTAAGAAATATATATATATTTATGTGTCCCATTGGAGATTATCCAAGCTCAGAATCGTTTTTAATCGCATACCTACAATTATTATTACCATTGAATTAAAATTTAACACTCCTATTACCGTGATATTGTACTTAATGTGACTATAGGTATGTTTGGAACGTATTATACATTAGAGCAAGTTATCCGTATTTAATGTATTGAACTAAAAGTTGTCCAATATTAAATTCATCACACTACACCATATAGTTAATGTTATAATTTATCAATATATAGTACATATTGTAAGTGACTACTAATAATTAATTTATAGCATTACTGTCTTTGCAAGTCACGGAATGAAATTTTGAAATTAGGTACTGTTGTAGTCGCCAGTATAGGTATCTATGATACATAACACAAAAAAATTAAATGCCCTGAAGTCATTAAGTATGAGTATATAATATTGTATGGTAATAATATGCACCCTGTAATATTGCGTATATATTTTGCTTAATGCGTTTCAATGTTAACATTATTACCATATTTTGACAGTAGATTATTGTCATGTCCTAAAAATATAAGTGGGAACATACTGAATAGTTAGCGAAGCCGGAAATACTGAAGACCGCATAATCGACAACTATAATTAAAACTAAGCTCGATTGCAACACAAAATATGGAAATATTAATAATAATAATTTATCAATAAACAACATAAGTGTACTAGAAATGATCCTATTCATTATAAATTATATATTTGTTTTTATAGATATCAACAAAGGTAAATATATTTATGTTATTTATAATTTGAATTAATAAAACCGATAAAAATAGTTTTTGAGGGGTATCAAAAATTGAAATTCTGAACTTCCCCTATAATTTACAGATAATGTAACCGTAGACTTTATTTACATTTCATTACGGAGAAGTTACAAAATATTGAAAAACTGGCGTAAACAATTCTGAACTAAGTGGGTTGCCTAAGATATAATTTTGTATTGTGTCACAAATCTATGTATTTCATTAAATTGGTGCATGATAATTTTAATAATTTGTGAAAAGTACCAAGTAACTAATAAAAAATTATTTAAAACATTATTATTAGGTATTTTCATTTGTTGAATTTATTTTACTACATAGGCATGATAGTTTATTGTTCTCCACCTCAACAAAATCATAATCAAATATATTTGTAGTTGTGTATTATAATTAATTTTGTAAGTTTTTAGGATGGGTTCATTTAAATAATATAGTTTATGACTTTTTATTTAGAAATTGAGGAGTGTAAGTCAAATGTCTATAATTTTTTCATAAAATTATGTTTAATAGGATTTATTTCAATTAATGTAAATAATAAAAATTAACCACGAATTTTTGTTTTTTATTATCTAGCGAAATTATTAGGTTCGTAATTTTTGTGTTTTTTTATTGTATATTGATACATATATTACGTATTTTCATGCTTAAATTATAAATAGGTACTAATAGGTACTTTATGGAATACGTTTCTCATCGTATATTATATAAACATTTTAAAGTATAAACCATTGTTATTTTACACAAAAACAGGACACTTTATAAATAAAAACAGTGAAATCCGTTATATAACTTTTGTTTTTTGTATTTTTTAATTATCTAACTCCAATAATTGTCACAATTAAATCATAACCCCATATGTTGTAGTTGTTTTAAGTATTATTTTTTTTTAACTATATAATACAAATAACTTACAATTTTACTGACTAACAATGTAGATTACACAACTTTATGACAAATTATTAAACGGATTATGATAATGCTATACAACTTTTTTTTGATGACCAGTGATTTTGAATAAAAGTTATTCATTATTCAATTTTAAAATAAAAACTACTGTTGCGAAATCGCTGAACACAAATTTCTATGGGAATTCATTATTATTATTTTTTTTCTAGCCGTATTTGGTAAGTATATTTTGGTTTTTTTATATTATTATTAAATTAACAAAATTAATATTTTAATCTGTGCAAGATCATAAGATTGTATTCTAGCAGTGGCGTCATTCAGTTTAAGTTAGTTTGGGGCAACTATTTCCTCATTTGACTTTTAAAAAATATTTCACGCAGATTCTTGTATCGTATTATGATACGTTTGTATGAGTCGTAGTTGCGGGGAGGAGTAAATATAGAATATCACATGCTAGATTTTGATGTATTAAATTTAAAAAAAAGTGGGTTTTTCACTGATGTACAGTAGGTTAAAAGCTGATCACTTTTATGGATGGTGTTCAATTTAAATTCAAAGATAGATAAATTCAATGGTTTTCAAGAGCGCTGGGAAAAACAACATATACAATAAGGAATTTTTATGCAAAATCGGTTTTTGACAAAGTCAAATTTTATTGGCGTTACTCTCAAACAAATGACAGTAGATAGATGATACATGACATTTTTTTTGAACATTTATATTGGCATTTGCTATACACCACAAAATATTCAAAATATTTCGCCTTGTTTAACTTGTTTACGGAAATTATCATTTTAGATTCTGAGTGGAACGATGAATGTTTGAATGTTCATTTTACAATGATGTGTTTTTTTTTTATTTTTTTTTTTTTTGTTTCTGTCATCAACTTTTAATACAGTTTAAAGTGCCTCGATTATCTTCAACAGTATCTTTTCTGAAAGGAAAGTGAATCTTGTTGGTACTTAGGAGTCAAAAGTAAAATTTTCCAGTAGATTTCAAAAGCACCATGAAAAACAAAAGAAAAATTTAGGAAAAACGGGAATTTTTACTCAAAATCTGTTTTCGAGAAAATTGATTTTTGTTTTTTGTGTAACTTAAAATGAATGACCATAGATACATGACATATTCACTGGTTGTTTATATTTCTATTTTCTATT
>NC_042495.1:18690278-18691088 GCF_005508785.2 Acyrthosiphon pisum
CAGTCTAGGTATAAGACATATAAAATACTTATCTATGGATTTAAAACAAAATTTACCTATAATAAAATCCAAATTAATCATATCACAATATCTATGTATCTAATAAGGTACTTATAACGCGTTATACATCAACGACAAACCGTGATACTATCATAGATATATAATAGTATACTTTAGAAGTTTCAAGTACCTACGAATAATATTATACAAACATAACAAAATAACTAAAATAGTTATTCTAGGTTTTTTAATATGTAATTTCGTCCAAATTTTAACTTAAAATGACTATAAAAATAAACTGTGATTATGTATTTTTTAGATTGTTTGGTAACAGAGTTAACTACTCACATGGAATCTTGTTTTCAATTTTCAAGCATTTGATATAAAAGTTGAACATTTTATAAATTTTTAACTACAAAATAAATTATCCAATTTTAAATTTCATAAATTTTGTCATAATTCGGTCTTTAAATGCTTATAAAAAAAAATTGTGCCTATGTATTTTTAATATTTTTCAACTATAGGTAATAATACATCATGAGTCTTGTATTTAATTTTTACACTTTTTTGCCCTATAGATAAAATTTATTGATACTTATAGAAAAAAAAAAACTAAAGCAATTGAAAACTGACAATGTCCGTAAACAGCTCAAAAAGGGTGCTAATATAAAAATTCAGTGAAATTTTCAAGTATCCACAGTCATTCGTTTTTTTATTACAATAATATAAGAAAATTTGTCACATGAGAAATCAAGAGGATATCAAATGTTGTAAAAAAATGAATTTCAAACACTCATTAAAATTTAATTT
>NC_042495.1:18693586-18707274 GCF_005508785.2 Acyrthosiphon pisum
TACGCCAGTTTTTCAATATTTTGTAACTTCTCCGTAATGAAATGTAAATAAAGTCTACGGTTACATTATTTGTAAATTATAGGGGAAGTTCAGAATTTCAATTTTTGATACCCCTCAAAAACTATTTTTATCGGTTTTATTAATTCAAATTATAAAAAACATAAATATTTTTACCTGTTTTGTCAACTATAAAAACAAATATATAATTTATAATGAATAGGATCATTTCTAGTATACTTATATTGTTTATTAATAAATTATTATTATTAATATTTCCATATTTTGTTTTGCAATCGAGCTTAGTATTCATTATAGTTGTCAATTATGCAGTCTTCAGTATTTCCTGCTTTGCTAACTATTCAGTATGTTCCCACTTATATTTTTAGGACATGAGACTAATCTTCTTGAAAAATATGTTAGTGATGTTAACATTACAACGCATTAAACAACAGACACACGCAATATGACAAGGCTGCATATTTTAACCATGTAATATTATACAATCATACTTAACGTCTTCCCGGCATTTAATTTTTTGTGATATGTATCATAGATACCTATACTGGCGACCACAACAGTACCTAATTTCAAAATTTCATTCCGTGACTTGCAAATACAGTAATGCTATAAATTAATTATTGGTAGTCACTTACAATCTGTACTATATATTGATAAATTAGGTATAACATTAACTATATGGTGTAGTGTGATGAATTTAATATTGGACAACTTTTAGTTCAATACATTCAATACGGATAACTTGCTCTAATGTATAATACGTTCCAAATATACCTATAGTCACATTAAGTACAATATCACGGTATTAGGAGTGTTAAATTTTAATTCAATGGTAATAATCATTGTAGGCATTCGATTAAAAATGATTCTGAGCTTGGATAATCTCCGATGGGACACATAAATGTATATATATATTTCTTAGGATATTTCGTTATAAACATATTTTGTAATTCGTAATTGGTTTGTATTTTAGTTATACCGTAGGTTGCACTAATATATGTTTTCCAATAATACATTGAAAACGTTGGAAAATACAAAAAATAAAAAAGGTGGACAAGTTATTCCAGTTATTTCACGTGTCCCACAGGGTGACCACCTCTCACCTCTTCTGTTTAATTTATTTATTAATGATATTGTTTTAGCCTTGAATTATTAAAATATTCTGCGCTTCGCTGATGATGCAAACATTTTTAAATTTATAAACTGTCAAAATGATTCACTTCTCTTACAAAAAGATTTAGATAATATTAACCATTGTTGTAAATTAAATGGAATGTCACTTAATTTAACTAATTGCCACTCTATATCCTAAGACAATATTCTTACTCTATATTCCTTAATAAAGTATTAAATAACGAAATCGACGATTCCTTCATCCTTAGTCTTATATCATTTTATGGAGTTAAAAACACTTGTGGGTAATTGTCTAGTAAAATGTATAATGTTAGCACTGAAAAGAAATATGTTTAGGGATTTCAAACTGAAAAATAATTTACAAAATTTTAAAAATTTCTCATGACTATACATAGCTCAAAAAGGGTAAATATAGTTTAAAAATGTTACTTTGTATGGGAAACGCTAATATAAAAGTTTTTTTTAATATTTCAAGATTGTGTGGACTACGATTATTCGTTTTGAAAGTACAACAAAGTATCAAAATCAATTAACAAGACTTCGTTAATTTACCACTGAATATCAAATCTCAAAAAAATTATAAGTTCCAAACCCAATATTCCGTTTCAGTGAACTTTTCATTGTGTTTTATAGATAGGTTTTACACTTGTATAAAATGTTCTACTTAAATGTTTTATCTTAACTATGGTGCCAAATATTTTTGGTACCAGGGGTTCTCCGTTTGTATGTTTTATTGTTGTCAACTGTTGGGTAGAAACTGTACATAATTTAAAAATTTCGCCTATTATTTTGATCACCTTCCAATGAAAATTTTCCACTTGTAGCACTAACATCAGGGCTAACTATTTGTGGGCCAAACTGTAATAGCTGAATAATAGTTACCTAACCTGATTATTATAGACAAGTCATAATTCAGTAATCTGTAGATTGATAAAAACTACAGTTTACAGAACTATTGCATACTAATTCTGAAAGTTATAATTAATTAAACTGAATTAACAATAAAACAATGAAATACGTACAATCTTTTTCTAAAAAACAAATAGTATACCAGATTAACTATAGGTAAATGTCAACTGCAGCCATAATATATAGTATTTACATATTAAATTTGCTTATCATTATAAAAATTAATTAATTAGTTTCAAATACATACTTAAATATGTCGATTTTAATTGGAAATCATGAGAAGTATCTGAAATTGTATGGTTCTAGTATGATATCTATTAGCATAATATTTAAGTACTAAATTGCTAGCCATTAGCTTTGATTAAACTGGGGAAAGATAAATTTGATGCCGTAGACTTTCAACCTATATCACTTCTGGGTATACCATTTAAACTACTGTAAAAAGTTATTTAAAGACACTGTATTGACGAGATATTTTCCATTTAACAGGCAGGATTTAGGGAAAATAAGGGGTGTAAAGATCAAGGACTTCTGCTTTCAGATTTTATTGAAACAGGATTTTAAAATAAACTAAACACCAGCACAGCATTCACCAAAATTTCGGCGGGGTACGACACTGTTTGGAGAATTGCCTCATGAATATATTTATTAATGTTGTACCATGTAAAAATCTAATAACAGTGTTAGAGAACATACTCAGTAACCACCGCTATCATGTTTTTATAGGTTGCAAGAGAAGTAAGTGACGATCGGAAAATAATGCCCTTCCAAGGATCATTACATGAGACAACGCTGGTTAATCTGTATCTACATAATATATACCCGACAATGAATGGCTTTTTTTTCAACTTTCCTATGACATTTTGATCGTCCACTAGAGCCAATATTTGATTGTTGGCAGTAGTACATTAATTGATGACCTTGACAAGTTAAGTGACTATTTCTATAAATTGGGGTTAAGGCCCGCTTAAAACTGAGGTGTTTTTACTCCACCTCAATAATAAGCTTGCAGCAACTTAATAATTATAAGTGGTATTCAATGGTGTAGTATCCTAATACAGAAACTTGCAAATACGGACTAGGGAGCAGATGCTAGGACTCTTAGAACGAAAACAATAAAGTACATAAGAATACAGTGCCCGGGTCTGGCTTAATAGTAATCATGTGAACAAAATAGACGCCCAGCTAAATAGCTAAAAAGCCGGGAAATTTCAATATTCAGTATTATATTATCGAACGCTGAGTAATACACCCAGTTTCAGGTCAAAATCAAGAAAACTCTTTTGGAGTACAACAACGAAACTCAAAATATCAAACTTTGATGGCACAAACGTGTGGCGTAATATTTGAACAACAACTGATACTATCAAGTCCATACTTATAACAGAATTCTAACAGGACATATAGCCGGTACGGCATCACAACGTTCCAATGGGGTTCAAAGGACTGAAATGCGTGCGACAAAAGTTACAACGAACAAACGATGGAATATAATACATAGTGTGATAGAATTTGTAAAATTAAAATAGCTTAAATTTGCCTCGATTCTCGTAAAATCAATAAGTCTAATTGCTATAAAATATAAAATAAAAATAAAATTACTTAGGTATCTATTAAATACAATTAACTTACCTTTAAATCCAGCATATTTAAGAAAATCTATTAAATTTTTCAATTATCAATATTAAATTATATAAAACTATGTTTGAGTTACATATACAATAAAATTAACTAAACAACTAATTATGGACCACTCAATCTTGTTTTAAGGACCGATAGCTTATAATTTTTAGAGATATTAAACATTTAGTAAATAACAATTGGTCTAACAAAATGGTAGGCACTTTGATGGTTTCTTAAATATGTTAAGGTGAATGTAGACATTTGGTAAATGTTGATATTCACCAAAATGTATGGTAAATGTCAATTTCTTCTTAGATGTAAACATTTAGTGGTGAATGTTGACATTTTGTAAAAAAAATATGAATAATTATCAAATAATTTTCACAAATTAATTCAACACTCAAAGAGTTAACGAATTATTTTATTTTTTATTATAAATTATTTTTTGTAACAAGATAAACTATTTTGACAGTTTGTGTTACATAGAACTCTGAGGATCTACAACTACACTTCTTCGATACACACTTTGTCTTACAATTGCATCTAAAGTACCCCTGTCCTCCTTATTGATAAATTGTAGTGGAAGCTTTTCTTAAGGACACGGATTGGTCAGTAGCAACTTCTTTAGGAGATAATAGTTCTTCATTAAATTTAGAAAATTGGTTCGTCCTCCGTGGCATGTTGTTACATGGACATCATGGATAATATCGAATAAATCTTTATTTTTCACGAAGTATATTATTTTTGTATCGCCAGGTTTCAATGGAACAATAAGTTGGTTTAAGGCATTATTTTAACGACATCACATCTTTCCAATATATTGCATACGGATACCGCGCGTTGCTTACTTTCTTACCCCTTAAACTTGAGAACGTCTTCAACACACATTTAGTCATATTTTTCAGTACTAAAATAAAAATTGTTATCTTCTCTTTTTGTACTGAATATATGTAGCGTTAAATTTTTCGTAAAAAACTTCTCATATGTTCTCCATTATACACGTGAATAATTAGTGACTCGAACGCAGCACAAATTGAATCACAATTCACAACAGTCTGTTTTCCGTTTGTGTAAGCAAGACAAATGAAATATGTCGACATTGGTCGATTTAAACGTGTTTTCCATCACTACTAAAATAGGTACGATAACGGACGTATCACCAATTACGTGATTAAGCAAAAGGTTCATGTGAGAGAGCGAGATAGGTAGTGCATACTGGCATACAGAAACCATAAGGTTAAATGCATCTCTGATAATATTATATGGATCATTATACACCGTTCGATAAAATAATACTCAAAAACATTATTATACTTTTCTACTCAATCATAATTTGCCTTTCAGCTTTTGTGTGAACCACAATGCAGAGATGATAAGGTGACACCGCTCCCGTATCTTTCAATGGTACAATATTGACGCAAAAAATCGCGGCAGGTTGATAGTTCAGAATTGAACACCCGAGTACGCCACCCTTCTCTCGAAGGCCGACTTTTATACGACTCGTAATGGAGATTTGCATTTAAGTTTTGTTCAAGTGTACCTATTAATTGTGGTTGAAATGTCAACAATCTGCATACCAACATAATATATTTTATGTCATATTGTGTAGATATTATTCAAATAAACCAATGTTTTGGAATCATATTATACCAATTATTATGTGAGAATTGTAATAATTTATGGTAAGTAACCATATCGTTCAAATTTATTGACTTAAATAAAATGTATATTTATTTTATGATATAATAGCTATATTATGTTCATTTATAATTTGACACATATATGTACAAAAATAGAATTGATAATATCTACATACATTAGGTAATAATACCTAAATAGGGTGACGAGGTGGCCGAGCGGTCTAACGCGTCGGCTGCGATGCGATTCTAAAACGTATACTACCCATTATTACTGAAAATAATGTACTGCCTGATACCCAATTCGGGTTTCGTGCTTCTCATTCGACGATTCACCAAGTGCACAGATTAGTTGACGCTATTTCCTATGCACTGGAACAAAAATTATATTGTTCGTGTGTGTTTTTAGACATCTCTCAAGCATTTGACAGAGTTTGGCATGACGGCCTACTGTATAAGATTAAAAAATTCCTTCCACCTGCTTACTATCTAATTATAAAATCGTATCTCATAGAACGTCATTTTCAAATTCGCTATGGTTCTGCTCTCTCCGATATAGCAGTTATAAACGCTGGTGTTCCACAAGGTGGCATATTATCCCCTATCCTTTATAACATATATGCTTCAGACCAATCAACCACTCCTTTTACGTCAGTAGCCGACTATGCAGATGACAAAGTGATAATTTCCATCAACAACGATCCCCTCACTGCCTCTTCAAATCTACAAAATCATCTTGCCTACATGGAAAACAGGTTTACCATATGGCGTTTCAAAGTTAATCAAAGTAAATCTACCCACACTACCTTCACCCTCAGACAGGCTCCGTGTCCAAATGTTTCTCTATATGGTACACCCATTCCTACCTCTCCTATTGTGAAATACCTTGGTTTAATACTGGATCAAAGACTGACTTGGGCCCACCATATAAGAACCAAAAGACTAGCTCTAAACAATCGCCTACGCATGTTAAAAACGGTATTATGCAATAATAAATATACCTCCACGTCCACCAAACTTCTTATTTATAAAAGTCTACTCAAACCAATGTGGACGTACGGTCTGCAGTTATGGGGTAGTGCAAAAAAAACAAACGTAAACAAAATTCAAGCATTCCAAAACATTGTTCTAAGGAAACTAACAAATGCTCCTCCCTACGTCTCAAATTTTTCCCTTCATTCAGACCTAAAACTAAAAACAATAGCAGAGGAATCCAAATGTTTCTATAAAAGATTCTACAACCACTTAAGTACTCATTCGAATCCACTTATCAAAAAATTGGCCTCCGCTACCATACCTGGTAATCCCCCAAGACGCCTAAAGCGCAAGTGGTGTCGTGATCTGTTAAAGTTATAAAAAAAAAAAAAAAAGTAATTTATTTAAGTAATTAATTAATAATCCTCAGAAAGTGTCATCAATGGGTGGCTCCTTTCATCAAATTATTTTCCTGTTATATTACTCTTAGCATATATTCTTATTGTATTTAGAATACAGATTGGATATTACTTGTAAAAATAAAAAAAAATAAAAAAAATAAAAAAAAAAAAAATTTACAAATAATAATACCTATATACCTAATAATAATAAATTTAATCAAATCTGCTGCATTGCAATCTCAAAATAATCCACACAACATTTACCAGGAACAAATAATTCGGGTTTCTTCTGTTGTCTCTTCACAAATTAGTAAAAATGCATCAAAACAACTTATTAAAAGACAGAGAAAAGGTAAATTAACTGAACCTTCTTGTGTTGAACATTTTAAGCCTCCTCTTGAATTAAGAAAAACTATTTCTGATCAAGATTTTTTAATTAAGGAAATTTATGATGACAAAAATAGAATAATTATTTTTACAAAAGTTCAAAATTGTTTGTATTTAAGGGAATCAGAATTTTGGTTTGCAGACTTAACTTATAAATCTTGCCCTAGTTTCTTTAAACAATTGTATAAAATTCATGGATCTATTTAAGTGGAAAATATCAAATATACTACCTAAACATACACTACCTGTAGTGTTTACCCTTATTCCCAATCAAAATTAAAATGCATAATATAAATTAATATTTACAACGCTTAATGATTTTGCTATTAAACATAATATTAATTTTATATTTAATACTGATCTTGAAATTATTACTGATTTTAAATTATATATAAATTTATAACACTTCTTAAAAAAATACAGAACGAGGATTAAAATGTAATTGAACAATTTATACAAGGCAGAATTGCAAAATAAAAATGAAGGTTTCCCGAAGGTAACATGAAAAAAAAATCAAAAATTTGGTTTTAAGATTTGAGTATAGTAATCAAAATAACATTAAATTTTTAAGAGGAATTGCGTACAATTTGAATTTTTTATACAATTATACGTAAATTATTTACAGAAATATAATTTTAATTTGACGATGTATAAATATATACAAAACGTTTTTTTTTATTTTTAATAAATTATTTTAACATATCCGAACACAAATTTATTCGAACATCTCATTTATGAATATAAGACCCTCATCACACCACACACCAATAATATAATTGTTGAACGTCTATATTCCAATTTTAACTAAAAATTTCTAACATTCACCTAAACTCAATGTTGTGAATGTCAAATGAATGACAAAATAATATGTACTACCAAACTGCCTAGAAAAATTGCGACCGGAATCCGTACAAGTGATGTCACCTTATCTTCTCTATATCGTGGTGTGAGCAATATCGTACCTTTAAACATTCGCAATCTTTACGTATGACCCGATACACATTGTCAGGTTATGTATTCGAAAACGATATGTTCGAATGAGATGTGTTCGAAAAAAAATATGTTCGAATGAATTATTGCTTGAAGAAAATTGTGTTCGAAAACTTTGCAATTATTATATTGGTATGGATATTAAGATATTTTAGTATATACCGACCATTAGACTGATATAGCAATACATTTAATTAACTTGTTATTGTAATCGACTGTCACAATTGTCAGACGATCCTGGTAATGAAATAGTGAACGAAAATTATGTCGAGGTGTATTAAAAAATTAATATCTACTATACACGAGAAAAACATGTTGTTAGTTGATGAATATGAATTCATGTTTAATAAATAGCATTTTCGTAAACTGGATAATGATAATGTTTACTATTGGACCTGTGTTAAAAGATGTGGTGCTACATTTCGAACAATTACCTATTAAAAACAATGAACATATTAAAGACGAAACGTGTATATAAATGGATCATTCACACAAACAAAATCCTATAAAAAATGAGTGCAAAATAATTAAAAATGTAATCAAAACTGCTGCATTGCAATCTCAAAATTATTATTTACCAGGAACAAATAATTTGGATTTCATCTATTATCTCTTCACAAATTAGTAAAAATGCATCAAAACAACTTATTAAAAGAAAGAGAAAAGGTAAATTAACTGACCCTTATTGTGTTAAACATTTTAACGCTCCTCTTGAATTAAGAAAAAAGTATTTCTGGTCAAGATTTTTTAATTAAGGAAATGTATGCTATCCTTCCAGTTTCCATAATACGTATACATCACGAAAGTGAATAAATACATTAATATAATTAATAACACATATTCACCTATTTTTTTAATAAATATATACATATATATATATAATATATATTATTTATTTAGGTTAATGAAAGTGGGAAACAGCTTAAAACTGAATTTTCGAATGTTGAAAGGGAACAAAAATTAATAGAATATTTCAAAACAATTTATGTTACTGATAGATCAGTGAAACATCGAGGATAAAATCCACAAGTGAGACCACCTGAATTATGGTCAATATCACTGAATCTTAACATAGTCACTTAAATAGTTATTTTTAAATTATATATAAATTCATAACACTTCTTCAAAAAATACAAAACGAAAATGAAAATTTATTTGAACAATTTATACAAGGCAGAATTGCAAAAAAAATGACGGTATCCCGAAGGTAACATGAAAAAAGAATCAAAAATTTGGTTTTAAGATTTAAGTATAGTAATCAAAATAACATTCAATTTTTAAGAGGAATTGTGTAAAATTTGAATTTTTAAATTAACGATGTAGACATTTATACGTAAATTTTTTTACTTCTAAATTACTTACAGAAATATATTTTTTAACTTGACGATATACAAACGTTTTTTTTTACTTTTAATAAATTATTTTAACATATCCAAACACAAATTTATTCGAAAGATAATTCATTCGAACATATTTTTTTTTGAACACATTTAATTCAAACAAATTTTATTCGAACATCTCATTTTCGAACATATGACCCTCATCAGACCACATACCAATTGTTGAACGTCTATATTTCAATTTTTACTTAAAATGTCTAACATTCACCTTGTAACGGATGGTATCCGTTTACTCACAACACATAATGATTAATGGACATGAATAGTCAAATTCAAAGTATAGTAAATAATAGAATTAACGAATAGGTGAATAGGCAAACGACCCCGTTAATATTTTGACAATTGTTAACGGACTAAAATATGGATATGGTGGGTCAACCGGGTTGTCGAATTATTCGAGTATAGTATTTTAAAATCACATTATAAGACACAAAATGCGTATCTATTGGCAGGATATTATGGAGATTGCCATATATCACATATATCATATATATATCATGTAAATCGTATATATTAATATATATATAATATATCGTATATATCAATATATATATATAATTAACCTATAACCCTGGATGTGGTGACTAACAATTGGCTATCGTTTCCCAGAACTGTCAACATGACTTTTCCATAGCTAGGCCACAGGATGTAGGTAGATAATGAATTACTGAAATACAGATAAGTCGATGGACCAGGAGGGTAGGTAGGAGAGCCTGGACTATTATAAAAGCAGACCAGAAACGGTCTCTATTCAGACGTGTCTACTCCAATGTACAACAAGCACCTTCACGTCACTCTGTGTAGTAACTTGTAATTTTGGACTTAGTCAAATTATTGAAGAATAACTTAATAAACCACAAAGTAACATTTCACCTGTCTACAAATTTATTTATCAACTACCTTATCAACATCTTCATCGTCGACGAAACGGTCTTGCTTCCTGCAAATCTTAATATTACTCGTAGTCACCTGGTTATCAGATTAGTACACTGATTACCCAGACGACAGGAATACTACAACCTAAACTCAATATTGTGAATGTCAACACTCACCGATAATCGTTGTGAACAGTGGCTGTTGGTACATTTTTAATATTCATTCAAAATGTTGACATTCACCAAATGTCGTCATTCTCCTTAACAAATACAAATTAACTATATAACACCTCGAATATTTTGATGATTATTTAAAATAATTTGTGCAGCACATTCAATAATTTATTATATTATACTAAGTTAAATAATTATAATTTATAAACCCATAAATCTTATAAAAAATACTATGAAATATTTCAATATTGTTTTCCAGTTTTATGAATTTATTCGACCTTCAATTCCCTTACTTATTCTCAAAAGACTTTTAGGTATGGAAAAATACATTTAAAAATGGAACAAATTTGTATATTTTATGATTATATATTACTTTTGCATAAATTGAAAATTTTATTCGGGAACTATCAAAAATTTATATAAGCCGTAAAAGATAACATAAAATAGGTAATATAAACATTACACACTTAGGTACACATTTTTGAAGATACTTTTCTAATAGCTATAGCCTATAATTATTTATTAATACGACAAATTGACTTTAAAATGGAAATCAACGTCAATCAAAAGTAGGTTCGGAATTTATCGTTTTCGTTTAATGGTCATTCATCTCAATCGTTAAGAATATACATAATACTTTATCAACATTTTAATTTAGTGGAATACTATAAATATTTTAAGTCACTATTTGTTTATTAGTTATTTATTAAAAATATTACATCGACAAGACCCTAAAAACAAAACAAAACATTTTTATTAGTCAATATTTTATATTTTTACAAATTACGATATAATAATGTTCATATAATAATTATAAGACTATAAAAAAAATTTTAACCATCCATCCGATGATTTTGTATACCTCAATAAATTATTAAATTATACCTGTTATAAACTATGTTCTAAGCATATTATATAGGAAAAAAATGATTTGTTGATAACATTTTTCATTGTTTTTTCACTAAAGCAAAATAGAATTTCTCCAATATGTCAACCAATTGTATGAGTATAACATTCGAAATAACTTATTAATATATTTCAGCTGGATATACTGGAATTATTTTTTATATATTTGATGTACAAAAGATTTAAATTTCCTCTATAATTCAAAATATCCATTTTTATTTAATAAAAAAACACTTTAACTGTATGTTTAACTTTTCTACTATCTACACATCATACGCCATATATTTTAAAGAATTAAAATCTAATAAATGGCATACATTTTATTTTCTCTAAAGTCATAATAACATAATAAAAATTAGTTTATATTTTAAAATTAGTTCTAAAAAATTTAAAAAATCACTGCTGATAAATATCAACAAAATAAAAAACTATAATGCAAACATTATAATCATTCTGCATCAATAAATTAATACATACGTTTTAAAATATCTAATTCGTCTGTAGAAGTATCTAATTTGTCTTCAGAAGTAGCTGACACAACCCAAATTCCAATAACTACAAAATATGTAAACATTATTAAACAATGCTTAAAAAACATAACAATTTTGATTGAATTTAATAAGATAATGAAAAATAGTGTGAACGTTGACCGTTGAACGTTAAACAATGAATAAAATAAAATAGTATGTCTCAATTTCTACTAGCCCCTCTGCACAAAATAAAATATAATGTTCGCCATAAGTTGTTTGTTTACGTACCTACCTACCTATCAAATAAGAGAACAGTTTTATTTTTCGATGAACGCCATATTTTTTTTTTCAACGTTTGAGTCAATAATGTGTATTTAAAAAAATCCAAAGCATGCCATGGTAGCATAATGAATCATGTAGGAAAATGTTATGATTCAATATTATTAAAGCACACACTTAATCATGGATGTACCGAGGGTTTTGAAAATTCATGAAATTTGTTTTTTTGAAATATTTTATATAAATTAAAAATAAAAATACTAATTTGAATTTAATATTATAGTAGAAAGTACAGTAAACATCTCTACTCAGTTAAGGGTCAATGACAAATATTATAGAAATATTTTTTACATAGTACATTATAAAAATTATAAAAACCTACTTACATAATAATTATCTTTCTTGTTTATATAGGGATATAAATATGTGTATTATTATATAATATCTTCTTTATATCATGATCCGGAATTAAATACTGATAGTCATTAATCGGGTATTATTTTAAGACCGTCTACATAGTTAAAAAAAAAAAAAAATCAAGAATGGTGATAGTTTCAAGTTTGAAATATTTCAAAGTGAAAGTAAAAATGTCATGTAAAATGTTTCATACTCATTACCCTAGATTGAGGGTAGACTCTGAATCGGTCGTACTCAGTTATCAAAAATGTAATTATCAATATTACATAATATTATCTTATTTTTCATACAATAATTTATAAATCTACTATAATCATCAATTACACAAGTTAACAGTTTTCAAGTTCAGAATATTAAAGTTATATAATTAGAAAATATTTAACCCATGTCGGCTTAATATTATTAGATTTAAAGGCAAATTGACATAGTTATAGTACAAACATTTATTTAGATGAAAATGGAATCTAATATTATTTGAAGTTGAAAATGGACAATTGATGGAAACGGTACCTAGGTATCTCATGTTTGGAAGAAAATAAATAATTTTATAAATTGATGATTTTATACCTTTAAAAATAACTGAAATATGCGATTTAATTTGACCAAAAATATTTTAAAATAAGATCTGTAATGTACACCAAAGACAAGAAAAATAGTAAAAAAGAAAATGTATTCTGTTCATAATTTCAAAAAACTATATTAAATATAGGTTTTTATTCTAACATTTTATTAAAAAACGAATCTTAAGGAATCAAAAAAATATAATTAAAATATATAAAAAAACTTTTTATTTCATACCATAAAATATTATAAACTAGATTTATGAAAATACAAAATAAAACGTTGAAAAACGTAGTGAAGACCACCTTCACTCGATTTCTTATTCAGCGATTTTCTTATTTTGTCGTAATTCTAAAACGAATAACTGTATATAAGTATACCCGAAATTCACACCCTATGTATATTTTATCATTTTCTATAATTAGTAATATTTTCAAAATATATTGACTCGTCTCAGTTGTTTGTGAAATTTTCAATTTGTAATTATTTAGTTTTTCTTTTTTTATAAATGTCAATAAAATTTGTATTTTTT
>NC_042495.1:18707324-18708400 GCF_005508785.2 Acyrthosiphon pisum
CTGTTGAGTATTTACGAGCAGAAGTCTGAGGCAAGTAAACACTTGCTTCAACAACAATTTTTCAGTTATTCAAGAGAACCAACAGATGAGGATGACATAATGTCGATGCATATTTCTAAATTGATCAATTTAGGAAGGAAACTGAGTGTAGCTGGTGAACAAGTTTCGGAAAACATGGTTATGACAAAAATACTAATGACATTACCAAAGGAATATAATCATTTTTACAGTGCTTGGGATTCAGTCCCAACGGGAAGTAAAACAATAAATAACTTAACTAGCCGATTGTTGATCGAAGAATCACGGATGATCCAGATCAAAGGTGAAGTTGGTGAACAAGAGAAATCGAGTGCATTTCCAGCCAAATTTCAAAACAGATCTGATGGTAGAAACGGCAGTTATGGTAAAGGTAAAAAAGAATTTACTAATAGAAATAATGTTAAATGTTATTACTGTGGTAAACTTGGACATTATAAACGAGATTGTAGGAATTTCCTACGTAGTATGAACGGTGGCAAAGCCGGTACTACAAGTACGAATTTGAACGCATTCGTAAGCGAGTCAAGGTTAAATAATATTGCAGCAGATGTGTTAGACTCAGGCGCGTCAGATCATATGAGCGTGAATCGAGAGTGGTTTTCAAGTTATGAACCATTAAACAACAGGCAACAAATCACGATAGGTGATGGGACAAATCTGTATGCAACAGGAAAAGGTAATATTAATATATTATCATACGTGAACGGTAATTGGAATAAAAATTACTTAGCAAATGTATTGCACGTGCCGGGTTTAAAATTTAATTTATTCTCGAGCGTAGCGGCGTTAGGTAAAGGATTATAATTAACGTCGGATAATAAAAAATGTGTTCTTACAAGAAACGGGAACCCGTATGCACAGGTAAGCGTTGCGGAAGGTTATTTGAATTACAGATCAAGGTCGAAGTGCCGACAAAAAGCGACAGCTACGCGGCGGTAGCAGTGGAAAACAGGTTGCCAGTTTGGCACGAGCGCTTAGCACATCAAAATTTGCAGTACGTAAAAAGTTGTTTGGCGAAACACGACATCGTGTGTTCG
>NC_042495.1:18709636-18723884 GCF_005508785.2 Acyrthosiphon pisum
CGACATACCGTCGTAATAGGTTGTGACTTGTGCACGCCCGCATTTCACAACTTCACAACAAAGATATCATTTTTATTGGCTCACATAAACTATTAATATTATCCGTTCAGTTCTTAATATTAAACATAAATAGATGATTATGGCTTTATTCATTTCCCGAAATTGTTTATTGTATAATTTTAATATATTAATAGGTCCGATATTATATGATATAGGTACTACTGTATAGACATAATATAGCAAGCTATATACCGTATATATCTACATACACGGTGTTAATGTAGTAATTTTGATTTGTTGATAATTATTTATAAATAAATAATAATACCCATTCCACTAAAGCAGTAATACATTGATATCAATATTTTTCATAATAATATGAATGTAATAATATAATATATGTATATAATGTTTCATTTGAAATAGTAGGTACTATTTTTATGGTTATGGTACAGGTACAGATACATATACAACTGATATAAATCGTAAGTTGTTCAAACTACTCCCTTAATTTGCATGATAATTGATAAATCTAAGAACGAAAACGTTAAGTATTTTTTGAGTTTTTAGGAACCTACATAATCTACAATAAAACATGTTCAACTTTCATATTTGTTTTAAGATGTTATTTATTTAATCGAAACCATAAACGCCACGATTTGATGCGTGCTTTTACCTTATCTGCCCGAGTGAACCAATGAAAACAAATATTAATTGCTCATATTACTAAGTTCAAAGTTATAACCAATATCAACTATTTATAAAAAAAAAATGTCCATCGCAAATTTTATATTCTACGCTTAAATTTGAAATAAATTAATTGAGGGGCATTTATCGAGATAACAACTGCTATCATAAAACTAGATGAACCAAGCGATAGACATTTACAAAATGTCATTAAAATTTGTAAAGTGGTTTTGGAGGTAAGCGTGAACGAACATATTAAATAGGTAATGACACAATATGTTTTATATATAATAAATAATAAATAGATAGATAACAACTTTATTGATTATTGATTATTAGCAAGCAACGTAACATACAAAGGTTATTGTGCGACACAGTATATTAATCAATACGTACATATTATATAAATTTGAATAAATGAGGAAATACATTTAAAAATAGTAATACTAATAGTAATATATAGGTATTAAACAATATAAAGGGAATAAGAAAAATGGTGTTACAGATTACAATATATTATAGTAGTGCAGATGGAATATGCATAGAGTTTATTATAATATTATGGTTTGTGTCTTTTAGGATATTAGAACATATTTTCTTTGAAAATAAAGTACAATTATTAGTTTTAAAAAAGAAAAAAAGGAAATACGTTTTTATTCACCCCATCTTATATATATTTTTCTTATGGACCATACATGTGCATAAAATAACTTCTGTTTTTATCAATTTTAGTTTCACAAAAGGCAGTAGCTGTATTAATTTCTGCAAAATAAATTGGTTTTTTTTGATTTTAGATTTTTTGAAAGTGTGCATTAGTTGCCCTACCACAATTTTGTAGAACTCGATTGTATCTACGTAGCTATATGAAGTATAAAGAGCAACTTCTACAGCAAACTGGGGGCAACATTTTATTCATCTCAAAGTGATTGTAATTAATTTTTGCAACAAACATATTGGAATTTCCAATTGTACCATAAGAACAAAAAAAAAATGTTGAAATGTCCCAATCTTGTTAAATATTACTAATCATTTTCACCGAAGAATATTATCGAAAAGAATGAAAATCCCCAAAGAAATACAAACATTTATGATGTCTTAGTCCAACATGACAATGACAACTCGGAGTCGCTAATTAATAATATCCTCATATCCACTGGGATATCCTGTAATTCTTGTTACACAATTTACTTGAGCTAAAAAAACTATGAGGTTATTCTCACATTTCAGCACACATTTACTTGATCGCTGCCTTAATCAGTCACTGACTTGAGTCGGGACAAACTTAACGCTCATTCATGCTGTGTGTGACATTTATTTTATAGACACTATATTATTATAGACTATAGTTATAACTTATAACTATAGTATACTATTAATTCTTACAGTACTTACCTATTTATAATGAATTTTAATTTTTAAAATATACTGATTATACATACCTTCCAAATAATCCATGTATTTCTTTGCTAATTCTGTAAAAATAAACTACATTGTGACAATTCTCAATTGTTTTTGGTATATCTACATCCTACATCATAATATAGGTATGCCAGTAACTCTTTAAGTTATTTTATATTCAAAAGATTCAACAAATCATTCATCAAGTGAAACAATGATTTATTAAATGTATTTAATTATTATATTAAACATTGGTGAATCTCCACATTTATTTAAAACCTACAGGGTTTATCATTCTTATGTACAAATACAATATTAATTAATGAAATAATAAAAATAAGTGTTTCTATATTTCATCAAACAACTTAACACGTTTGGTTTTTTAACGTCATAAAATGACAGGTAACTTTCTAATCTAATTGAGTAGCGTTTATTTGTATGGAACTATCCATAATTTACAGTGTTTACGGTGTTGCAGACATTATAATAAAAAACACGTGATTTACCTATATAGGTGACATACGAATTGCGGACAAAATTAATGTAACATAGGACATAGGTACTACCGGTGGACAAATTTCCAATTTTTATTTTTGAAATAAAGACCATGTTACATATTATCGACGATTAATATAATATATAATATGATTGACTTTATTGGATTGATTATTTGTCAGCATTAAGATTGTGAGTTATGCTTTTGAAATTTAAAACAAAAAGTATTCTCGAAAGGAGGCATTCATCCACAACCAAAGGATGCAATATACAACTGGTGAAATGCATATAGATTAACTTTTATACGGTCTTTATCAACATAATTTTTCCACGAAAACTATGATGACATTATATTTATAGAAAAACATACACAATATATGAAGTTGACAATGTATGTTTTATAAAAAAAAAGTATTTTATATAAGAATAATTTAGATTCCTCTTTTACAAGACACACACATATTTAACTTTAAATTTTTTTTTGGTACCTTGTCCTAAGTCCTGAGATATTTGTAATTAGTATTATGATTTCGATATTAGAACAATACATCCTCAACAAATATGAAGCCATAATTATTTAGCTTGGCTACCTCAATATGTTTCAACACATCATTACCATGGATTTAAACGGCATTATTTAATTTTTATAATGTTATTATCATTTAGATAATTACATATACATATACGTATAAGGTATAATAGTTAAAAAAAAATTATAATTTATAGTATGCAGTTATGATTATATATTTTTTACAATTCGAAATTTTTATAATATCAACATTGTTGCTTGTAGAAATATTATGTTGTATTCTTTTCACAAATCAAAATATTGTATAGTTGACTTTATGGCTTATATTAGTTTTTAATAAATTAAAATGCTCAGATGAATAATATTTAAAGATTTTTAAAAGCATATTTTGATAATTTTGATGATGAAAAATTCAACTCAATAGTTATAAATACATTTTACATTAAATTTAAATTATAAGCATGTACGTACGGTCCACTATAACCTCTAAAAAAAAAGAAAAATTAGTTATAATTTGTTATTCATGTGATATTATTTTTAATGGACCTACTGTAAAATTGTAAATTATACAGAACAATAAAAATATACAAATGCGTTTAAAATGGTTTAATAGACTAGGTAATTTAAAATCGATTAAAATACTGATAAAAAATACATTTTAAAATATAGGTTTATATTTTATTGTATACGAACCCAGAGTGAACATGTTAGAAAAGGAGAATAGGTAATAATAATAGTTATACCAAAAGTTATATAAACCCATTTCTGAATGGTTTCATTTATATTATAATAGTACTCGTCGGATAAGAAAACATTTGAGGATGCGGTGGTCATTACAAAAGTTATGATTTATGAGACGAAAATCACATAAATTGAATTGTACTCTTGCCACTTATAGAAATTGCACGAACCTTTTATTTCTAGAAATAAAAAAAATAAACATATTTAATAAATAATTGTATACCTTATGTTTCACAATGAAAGAAATATAGAGATGACCTAATATTGTCCATCTACAAAATATTTCATTATCTATAACAGTATAACCTACCTATGTAAATAGAATCTTACAACAATCTACTGATCACCGGGAGATATGCGTTTGCGTGATTTCAATTTATGTTGATGATATTGTTCAACATTTCATGTAATATTTTATTTATAAGTTCTTACAACAATTATAAAAAAAAAAAAAATAGAAAATACATAGTTATTAATATATCATTATAATTATCCACTATAACTTTTTATAAATATTAGAAGATGAACAACGATGACCATTGTAACTCATACAGTAAGGAAGCAGGTACCTAAGTCACACTAGATCTGAGATTGTAATTGTTTAAAATTGAATATAATATTAATTAAACAAACATAATAGTATAATAATATAATCAATAAATGAAAACCTGAAAATCATATTACACGAAAGTGCAAAAAAATATATTATTTAAATTCTACTGATATTCCAACAAAAACACTTCTTCGAACTCTGTGTAAAAAATTGCTAGGTCAAAAAATAAACTAGTCTACTTCAACATTATAAAGATTTGATATCATTAATAATTGCCAAGTGCACTAAATTTTTTTTTTTTTATTTTTACTAGAAATTTACAATCTGTTCTTAACTAGAACAATAAGCAAATGTGCATAGGGTATTTACATATGCATTTTTTGATGGAAGAAACCACCCATTGGTGATACTACCTATTTTGTGTTCTTAAGTTTTAAGTTAAGCTAATTTTAATTTTTAGACAGAAGGTCTCGACACCATCTTCGCTTAAGCCATCTAGGTGGATTACCTGGAATGGACAAGGTAGATAGTTTTTTAATTAGAGGATTAGGATGAAGAGGTAGTTTTGTGTGAAATCTTTTGTAGTAGCATTTAGCTTCGTCAAGTACTGTTGTTATTCTTAGATCATTATGAAGCGTAAGATTGGATACAAAGGGAGGGACATTTGTGATTTTTCTTAGGGAAATATTTTGAATATTTAATTTTTTTGCACTACCCCAGAGCTGGAGACCGTAGGTCCAGATGGGTTTTAGAAGAGCTTTATATATTATTAATTTGATATTTAGGTTAGTGTGTGTGTTTCTGTGTAGCAATGAGCTTAGAGTGCGTAATCGATTGTTTAATTGTAACCTTTTTGATTTTATGTGTGGAGCCTATGTAAGTCGACGGTCTAAAAGAAGTCCTAGATATTTTACTGTTTTGGAATGGGGAATTTGGATTGTGTAAAGATTGACATTTGGACATGGAGCCTGTTTTAGAGTGAATGTCGTGTGAAAGGATTTATCTTGGTTTGCTTTGACTCTCCAATTAGTGTACCATTTTTCCATAAGATGTAGGTGATTTTGTAGATTTCTAGAAGCTATCAGAGGGTCTGCATTGATGGAAATTATTGCTTTATCATCTGCATATTCTGCAGTTAACGTGTGAGGTGTCGTAGGTTGATCTGATACGTAAATGTTATATAGTATCGGGGAAAGTATGCCTCTTTAGGGACACATGCATTTATAGGGGCTATGCTTGAGACAGAAGAGCCATAGCATACTCGGAAGTTGCGGTTGGTTAAGTATGATTTAATGAGAAGGTAGTAGGAAGAGTGTAAGAATTTTTTCAGTTTAAATAGTAGACCATGATGCCAAACTTTTTCGAACACTTGTGAAACATCCAGAAAGACACAGGTGTAATATAATTTTTTCTCAAGGGAGAAAGAAATTGCATTAACTATCCTATGAGCTTGATGGATTGTAGAATGTGATTGGCGAAAACCGAATTAATGATCTGGAAGAATTTTATTTTCACTGATGCTATGTAAGATTCGTTTGAGAATTAATTTCTCAAGAATTTTTGCAAAAAACGGAAGTAGGCTTATAGGTCTATAGGACGTTGCCAGATCTGGGGGTTTATTGGGTCTTGGAAAAAGAATAATAGATGAGAATTTCCAAACAGTTGGGAAATAGGAGAGACTTAGTATAGCATTAAAAGTATGAGTGAGGTGAATGATAGCTTTTTTTGGGAGATACTTAGCGACTTCAGCAGTGATTAGGTCATAGCTCGGTGATTTTCGATTGGGATATTTTTGAATTATGTACTTGACATCAATTGGTGAGAAGTATTTGACAGTGGTAGAGAGGGGAAGGGGAGTATCTAGAAACTGGTTTACTGTGTTGATATTGTCATAGTTAATTATGTTTTCATGGGGCTGAAACGTGTTATGCAGATGGGTTTTGAATAATTCTGCTTTTTCAGAGTATTTAGAAGCATAAGTGCCGTTGTCTTTTTTGATGGGAATATTCGAAGATTTATATTTAAGAGCTTGCTTGGTAGCTTTCCAAAAACTTCCGTCTTTATTTGATACATTAGATAAGTGGTTATGTTATGATTCTAGTTTATGTTTAGTGAGAATTTTTTTTAATTTGTTTGCTAGTTTATTGTATTTATGTTTATCCGAATGTATGTTGTGGTTCACTGGTATTTTTTTTATTTATTTATTTATTTATTTACGGACAAATTGTCCAATTTCAAATATATTTACAATAGTGACACAATAGTAACTATAGTAATTTACAATAAGTTTTTAAGTATTGAGCCCTTAATCTACGTTTCTCGGCTATGATAACTCTTATGTTTTGGGGAGTTAGATTAGTTACCTTGGGGAGCTCATTTGGATTTGTTGATGCCAAAGCAGCTGTTTGTATGCAGTTAGTTAGGTCGTTAATTGCTAAGTCGATGTCGTCAGTAGATTTTAATTTGACATTGAATTTAATTTCTTGTTGGACAGGGTTGTGGAATAGGAGCTTATTGGTGTGAGAATAGAATAGTTTAGGTGGTTGGGGGCGGATTGGTGGATAGGTTTTTATAGTTAGCAATATTGAGGAGTGATCAGAATTTAAATCTATCAAGTTTTCAGTGGTAGTGTATATTCTGTTAGGAATTTTAGTAATTAATATGTCCAGAATGTTAGGGTTTTTTCTTAAGGACGTTGGCCAGTAAGTTGGTCCAGGTGGGGCAAGTACTTTAAAATTATTATTTTTTACAAAGTTATATAGGATAAGTCCTCTTAGGTTATTGGCCCGAGAGCCCCAAAATTGGTGTTTAGCGTTGTAGTCTCCTCCAATTATGAAGTTGTCCTGTTGGATGGTATTGAACTAGTCAGTCAGTTTTTGGGTGGTAATTGTATGTTTAGGAGGGGAATATATAGCTGCAATAGTGAATGGTGTAAAGTTTAGTTTTATTGTTAGCGCACAGGATTGCAGGTAGTCTAGTCAGAAGCTCGGGAGTTCTTGGAATTCTAGTGAGGATTTTATGAATATGGCAACACCTCCATGTGCAGTGTTGTCAGGGTGGTTGGTATTAATTAGTTTGTAGCCGGGAATAAAGAAGTAAGAATTGGTGAAATGGGTTTCAGTTATCATAGCAATATCGATACGTTTAGAATATAAGATTATTTGTAATTCGTTTATGTGGTTTCTTAGGCCATTTGCATTAAATTGGAGAATTAATAATGAAGCGTTAGTGGGTGAGCGATTAGTCTTTTTTTTTTTCTAATAGGCTGGATATTACTTTAGTAAGTAGAACTAGCAGCGGATGTATGAGGGCTTTGAATTCATCTATAAAACTTGACATTACTTTACTGATATCAGATGTACAGGAGTCAGGGGAGTTTTGTGGAGGAACGTTGGAAGTAGCTTGGGCATAAGTTTTGGTACTAGAAGAATTATTAGGTGAGCTATCTTGCAATGAGTGGCTTACTTGTACATTTGATTGCTTAAGTCTAGAATTGTTTACAGGTGCATTATTATTTTTATTTGAATACTTGAGTTGTTGCAGTTCTCTGTATATGGTGCAGCCCTTGTAGTTGGGAGGATGATTATTGGCACAAAGAGCACATTTTGGCGGGTGTTCACGAGAGTTTGGACAGGCTCCTGAAGGATGATTGGCTCCACATCTAACACAGCGTGGGGGTATCCACAATAGTTTGGTGAGTGGCCGTAATCTTGGCAGTTGGTGCACTGGCTTATTGCTTTGCGTTTGTACGGTTCCTCTACTTTGACTTTGGTGTAAAGCAAGTTTTGTAGTAGGAAGATTTCTTTGGATTTTTCAACAGGTTCCAGGTCTATAAAAAATAGTGGCAGAGGGACTTTGCTATTTTTATGTAGGACATTTGTAACTTGTGCGGATATCGAAATCGCGGAATAATAATTCTTCTTTGATAGTTTAAGTTTTGTAGAGGGATGTAGGTTCCAGATCACTACGCGTAATGGCTTATCTTCTTTTAGTTGATAAGTGTGATATTTGGCTTTATTTTCTTTTAAGAGTTGAATTGTTGTTCTGTAGGATTCGGGGTGCTTTGTTTGAAAGACAAATTTGAAGACAATCTATTGTAGATTTACAGATGAAATTATCAACTCCAATGAGTTCGATTAATTTGGTACATAGACCTTGAAAATTAAGTACTCCTTTTATATAAATAGGAGGAGGTGGTTTAACCAAGAGTTCGGCATCATGTTCTGATAATCTGATATATCATTATCACCAGGATCATCTGAATTATATTCATTTTCATTTTGGGCGTGTACTTCATAACGGTTAGTGGTTTTGAATAATTTGTTTTTGTGAGATTGAGGAGAGGTGGGGGGAGTCAGGTTGAGAGTTTGATGAACTGGAAAGCAGTCTTTTATTTTCTTGGGTCGTTTTTCAACCATCAGCTGTGTTGATTAATTTCATCGCGATCGGTTTAATTACTTTTTTGGAAGTTTGCGTGTTATTAACATTAGATTGTGAATTTGTGTTATTCTTGGTCATGATGAAGGTAATTAATTAAAATATATATATTACTATCACTGAAGATAAGTAGTTGAACATTGATCGTTGCGTGTGACTCGGTGACTTTCCGATAAGAGGTACCGCCGCATCGGCCGGTACCTGTGTGTGTGTTTGTGAATTATAGTATAACGTAAAAAATAATTTAAATTAATAAGCTTTAGAGCACTTAGTGAATGAATTAACTTTACTATTGTCTCTGTGTAAGAAAGACAAAATACTACTGATAATCCTACAAAAACATTTCGTCGGACTCCGTGTAAAAATTGCTAAGTCAAAAAAAATCTGGCCATCTTCATCATTATAAAGATTTAATATCATTAATAATTGCTAAGTGCACTAATTTTTTTAAAAAAATAGTCATATATAAGACTTAAGCATTATAAAGATCTGATACCTATCATGAATAAATAATAAGTACATTAAATTAAAAATAAATGTACCTATTCTATTTCAATAATTTATTTACTTTGCGAGAATTTATTTTATTTATAAATTAATAACTAAAACCTTTTTACAAATCAAATTTAGTAACATTTATAATTGAATGCCAATTTCTCTTTTAAATCATCGTATCATTTAAAATTGAAAGTTGTATTTTACAGTATACGATCCCAGAATCAACATGGCATAAAAGGATTATAAAAAATTTCACCAACCTTTTTCATCTAGAAATTTATTAAACAAAAATAATAGTTTAATAATATAATCAATAAATGAAAACCTGAAAATCATATTACATACCAGGAGGTACACAAAAATATATTATTAAAATACTACTGATATTCCAACAAAAACACTTCGTCGAACTCCGTGTAAAAATTGCTAAGTCAAAAAAAATCTGGCCATCTTCATCATTATAAAGATTTAATATCATTAATAATTGCTAAGTGCACTAATTTTTTTAAAAAAATAGTCATATATAAGACTTAAGCATTATAAAGATCTGATACCTATCATGAATAAATAATAAGTACATTAAATTAAAAATAAATGTACCTATTCTATTTCAATAATTTATTTACTTTGCGAGAATTTATTTTATTTATAAATTAATAACTAAAACCTTTTTACAAATCAAATTTAGTAACATTTATAATTGAATGCCAATTTCCCTTTTAAATCATCGTATCATTTAAAATTGAAAGTTGTATTTTACAGTATACGATCCCAGAATCAACATGGCATAAAAGGATTATAAAAAATTTCACCAACCTCTTTCATCTAAAACTAAAAAAAATAAACATACAATTTAATGAATAATTGTATATCTTATGTTTCACAATCTAAGAAATAAAGATATGATCTAATATTGTCGTTCTAAAAAATCTTTCATTATGTATATAGAATCTTACAACGATCTACTGATAGGAGTCTGGCATTTGTGTGATATCAATTTATGTTGATGATAATATCATATTATATTATAATAATGTTTAACATTTAATGTAAGGTTTTATTGATAAGTTCTTACAGAAATTATTAAAAAAAAAAATAGAAAATACATAGTTATTAAAATATTATTATAATTTTTCAAGTTATGATTTATGAGACGAAAATCACATAAATTGAATTTCACAATTAACCGCTTATAAAAATACAAAATACAAATTGCACGAACCAAGTGTACCTAGAAATAATAAAATAAACATACAATTTAATAATTAATAAATATCCTTATGTTTCACAATCTAAGAAATATAGACATGACTTAATATTGTGTATAGCTATAATATAATATAATATAATATAATATAATATAGCTATCTGCTATTTATTTATGTTGATATGTAATAATGTTAAATTTAATATGGTTTAACATTTAATGTAAGGTTTTATTAATATAAGTTCTTACAGCAATTATAAAAAGTATTCGTAAATTAAGCAGGTACCTAAGTCGCACCTGATTTGAGAATCATATAAACCATATATAAACCATATATACAAGTAGGTATACGATTTCCTTAGAAAAACATGCTAACCGACCGTGTCCATTCAGAATTGTTTTCGGTAAGTATCTATATTATATTAAATTATATTTCATCGTCATTGTCCTCAAAGATATTTATAAATTGTAAGCAAGCATATTATTAGAATCCACCTTGATTATAATATATTGTATATTATAGCAGGTATGTGTAAAAGAATTGTCGTTATATCGAACTCACAAATGTAATATAGCAGAGGTATTTAAACTGTGCGTCGCAACTCCCAGGGGTGTCGCGGGAGTTGTCGAAGGGAGCCACGTCATATAATTGAAAACCAATAAATATTTAAAAATATTTTTAACATAAATTATTACGAAAAACGTTTATTATAATCATTGAGGCACACTGGTTGGGAAAAGTTGAATTTTTCGTCGGCTTTCCAAAGAAAATTAATTTTATGGAAGACTAAAATAGAAGACGATACTTTTAATGACTGCTTTCCTATGCTCGATACATTTCTAAAAGAAAATGATATAAACTTGAATGAGATCGTCAAAAATGAGTTCATTGACTACTTATCTAAGCTCAAAATTCATTTCGAACACTATTTTCCACAAAATACTCAACAACAAAATTGGATCAAAAATCCCTTCAGTGCTGACGTTCCAACAAATTTGTCATCTATTGAACAAGAACAGTGGATCGAGGTAACATCAGATTACACAATGAAGACCATGTTAGGATCATCGCCGTTAACACAATTTTGGACGCATGTGAAACTACAATACACCGAACTGGCCACCAACGCTTTGAAAAATTTAACACCTTTTGCAACTTCGTACCTCTGTGAGACATTCATATAAACATTGATTTTTTTGTCATTTTTAATTTGGGAGCCGTCAACATTTTGTCAAGACTCAGAGGAGCCTGGAGATGAATAAGTTTGAATACCTCTGTAATATAGCGTTGGACGCGGACAATAGTACTATAGTACCTACTATAACGTATAGTGTATGCTTAATATTTATAACATTTTGTACACCACCTGTTCAGTTACGAAAAAACTCTAAGGCATTAATTTGTTAAACACACAATGCCCTAACGTTTATCTCCACTACCGAAATATTGATTATAAAATAATTTATAACTGCAAACGCAAACTTAATATTATGTAATATGTATTATGCAACATAATCAATCCATCAGTTTGGCGTATAATTAATTTTAAGTATATAACGATATTTTTTACGTGTGCAATCGATTTGAGTGTTATAGTTTAGCTCACAGTTAGTAAATACTAAATATAAAATATATCGTTGTCAGATACTCAGATCCATGCATTTCTTCCATCTCATAATAAGGAGTAAAGACCATTAATAAGACAAATATCTTTTACAAACTTAAAACGCATTACGTACGTGGAATAGCTGAAATAAAAATAACAATTGTAGTTATAATTGATCCCAACAAAAACATTCCGCGCATACTCCGTTAAAAAATAAAACTAAGTATAAAAAAAACGGTTCTAATAGTTGTCATAGCAACCTCTATCACAACTTTTAGAGCAGTTTTTATTTTATACTTTGCATTTTTTTTACACGGAATGCGGAGTGTTCTTGTTGAGATATCACTCATTTTTCGTTTATACAATACTACTATTTCAGGAATATATTGGTTTTACGATGATGTTTTTTTTTTTGGTTTACTGGTAGTCATGGGTGTCGGATAGTTCATTGTTTTGCGGGCCGCGGGTAATATTATCTAATAAAATGATGAAAATACGCTACAGTAATTTCTAATTAAATTGGCTATAATGCTGTTGACATTGTTGAAAATTAATTTAAAACTATACCATGCACTTCTACGTACAATTTTCAATTAGATTATTGTATTTTCAAACTTCATTATTAAGTAGAAATTTTCTATGCTTTCTCAAGAAATAATTTTCGTGAATCATATGGCGTATTGTTATTATTGTCCGGCAGTGTTCACGTGTATTTTTCCTATATGTGTATTTAAAGGCGCACTTTTCTCTTGATACTTGTGTGACTCTCCCGGATCGACAAATTATAAAAACTTAATATTGTTCGGTTATCTATGATTGAACTAAAAATTGAAAACACGTTGCTAAGACCAATATTAAAATTTAATGAGTAATGATTAACCGATTTTTCTGAAAATGTAATGTGGACACTTTAAAAATTAATTCACACCCACTATCTACATTATATTTAATACAATAATATAAATATTGGAATCTTATACTCTGTACACATAACACGTAATGTAAGATTCATCTTATAAAATAAAATTATTACTAAAAATAAAATCATTTTACCTCTATCTAGAAAGAAAATACCCAGTTATAATATGTAAGTATAATTATTATAAAATGTTATTACTAAAGATTAGTATTTTAAAAGTCCTCAATACATTTCCAATTTTTCAGTAGAAAACCAACTTTGAAATATAATAGTTTTTGGTAGCAATTTAATTTAAATAGACATTTCTTACTTTATTAATTTCTCAATTATTTATAATAAATGTTCAGTTCTTTGTAATATAACAACTTTCAACTTTGTATGACAATCACTCTTGCACGATATTTATAAAAATAAAAATTTATAATATTTTTAGGCCCCATCGACTAGTACGAATGTGCTAAGAATGATGAAGAAATAAAACATATTTAAAGATCATGCCATAGAGCTTAAAAAAAAACATTTTGAATAGCTAAGTACATACACAAAATGTTTGTAACAATTATCGACCGCACTGAAAACACAGAATTACAATGTAAAACCTAGTCAAGAAAACATAATTATAGATATGTACACACAATATAGTTGAAGTAAAATTGCTATACATTCAGGAAAATCACACTCACCCATAACGTATGGCTTTTATAACGCCTAAATAGTGCTTTAGATTTAAAAAGTTTATACTATGATTTTCAAATTGTTTTTTAAACAATTTCGACAAAGAAAAATACTGCTTTTGAAAATGTATTCAGCAACTTTTAAACAAAAATTAATTATTAAGATCAATGAAATAAAAAACACAAATGTTTCATACCTGGAAAACAAGAAAAAAATATTAATAATATTGACATCGATCGTCTAAATATATTAAATCAAAGGCTCAGGAAGAAAAAATTAGCTACTGTGAAATATTTACACACTTGTAATAGACTAATTTTAATTTAAAAATGAATTATCAATAGTATAGAATCATAATGGTATGATAATAAACTAATAAAACAACAATAATTTCTACCTATATACTAAAATACTGTATAATATAATATGGATATATGGACTTTAAACTTTTAAGTAATTTTAGTACTTAGCATTTCGTGTGCTTGGAACCAAAATATGGTAT
>NC_042495.1:18723934-18734157 GCF_005508785.2 Acyrthosiphon pisum
CCATTTGACCACATAATTTTCTGGTAACAAAATTACGCAAAAATTCTGATCCAGATTTTCAGACTTGTATTTAAGATTTAAGATTGAAAAAATTTAATTTAAGAAATTAAATAATATCAATATAATGTGATCAATAAAATATAATATACATTTTTATAATTTTTATGGTCAAGGTGACAATAGGTCCTCAGGACGGTCTTATTGTCCTTCTACCATTTTTATGAGTCATATAAAATTTATAAATGTGCATAGAATATTAGTGATATAAACAAATTTGTATTTTAATTAATTGTAATTTTTAACAAATCTTTATATTATGTTGCTAGTTCATTTCGATTCCTCCCACATAGGTTAATCTAATTCATAGTTCACTGGATAATGCTTCTTTTTTAAAAATTATCATTTAATTCATACTATTTAGTCAAAAAGCGATTTTAACTGACTCAATATGAATGCAAACATAATTTTATGTTACGTGCAGTTATAAGGGTCATTCAGCTGTCGATATCTTTTTGGTATCTAAAATTACACAAAATATCAATCAAATTCTTGTAGCTGCTTATTGGATGAGATGTTATACCCAAACTTTATGGTGAGGTTTTACGCCTGTGCATATTATGCTGAATAGTCGACCACTTACACGGGATGTTTTTTTCGATGGTGGACTAATTTGGTGTTCATCATCTATGATGGGATTCAGCCATCTAAATCGGCTGCGTTGGGTCGATACCAGGGAATGCTGGCTATAGTTCACGAGTGCTGCTGTTAATGTTCTGCGTCTTCTGTGTTTTTTGTGCATTTGTGTCTTTTGTTTCTTATGAATCTTGGTAGTAAATATTGAAGGTTAAATAGTTTGAGTAGAAGACATATACCATGTGCTTTGTTATATGGTGGTTGACTGGGGGCTTAATGAATGAGTATCAGATTTTTAATTCTTACCTTCTGTATAATGTTCTAAATGATTTGTTGATGCTGTCTGTTTTTAGTTACTGGTCATGAGTTATTGGTTCTGAATAGGTTTTCTGAGTTTGGACAAAGTATATTTATGTTTGGATAAAATCAATGGTCAGCTTAATGGAAAAGTTATACGGTAGTTCACCTTATATTGGACTGTCTGAATCCCAACCAAACAGTGGATGTGATATCTCCAATGAACTTCCGTGAAGCCTATTATTGAGCTACGTAGTGGAAATATTTTGCCTTGGTGTTCTTCAAATTGTTTGGGGATATAAGGAGACCGCAGGCTGCAGCGGCACATAGAAGAATTATTGGTAGTAGGTATGTATATTTTAAATATTGATAATATGCTAATATGTAATAAAATATCGATAATATGTATATTTTAAATATTTAGATTTTAATAAACAATAGAATTGTACTTTCGTGGTACAAAACTCGTTACAAGGAGCCGGGCTCATTTGACTCTGGTAAGTGTTGAAAATATATATGGCCACGTGTTGAACGCGACTCTTGAGTACTTAAGATAGTTTGACCAGATATCTCCTGTGAAATGTACCTGTATTCATAGTCTTTGGCTGTCAGGGTTGGTTCGTTTTCATATTCACGTATGGGCATCCTAGTGTGCAATCGCTTGCATACTATATTTATGTTATCGAATTGTTCTGCTAGGACTTTGTTAAAATGTTGGTTTTTAGTAGCCTTGAGAAGAGTTGTTTTAGTATAACATGTGTGTACTGTTACAATATATATGCAAAATATGGGTTTTAACAAAAAATTGATTTAACCTCTTTTGGTTCCAAGTACATGAATTTTTGTTTATTAAAATAAAACTATTAACCTACTAATTCAGTTAAAAAACACAATAATTACGTACGTTTTTTTACTATAAAAAAAATTATTTTATATATTGTTACTAGTATAAGTTATAAAATATAATAAATTATGGTTTATTATAAATTATTATGAATTTTCATGATTTAAAATATTCAGTAGGAGATGATTTTTTTAAATTTAGAAACTCATTGTTTTTTATCGAACTTTACGATTTTGTTTCTCAATAATGTAATATTCCTTACATTCTTAATACGTTTTCCAATAATCCGGATCAAAAAGATATTTTTACAAATATAGATTTCGTTACAAATTAGTAATTACAAGACCTATACTTTTAAGAATAAAAAAAACTCCCGATAAATTAAACTATAGTGTGTAATATTTGACATAGAGTTTCCTCGTTATTGAGAAATATAATTTAAAATTCGAATTCAATGATTCTTATATTTAACTATAAAAAATTAATATTTCAAAATATTTTGATTAATTACAATATATTGTCCATTTTATATTACGGTCCGCTATTTACACCGTTAAACGGTGAGCCTGTATTGACTTAAAGTTAGTCACAATAATATTATATGGCAGTATAATAATATTAGGTATAATAATTGACAATAGAATAAAATATACTATGTTTTCGGCAAAAACAAATGTTGAATTATTCAACATTTAAACCAACGGTATAACTAATAGTAAATTAGAAATTTGTGCTAATGCATTTTCTATATTTACAAATTAAATTATAACAAAATTATGATGGATCTCACCAAAATTATAAATAGAAAAAAAAATGGGAAAATTAAAAAATCTATAAATAGAAAAAAAAGGTACTAAATACATTGAAAATTTCAGTAAAATTGATAAATTAGGTTAAATATTCAAATTTAAACAGTTCTTCTTTTTGATCCGTGTTTACCAACTTCACTCAAGTCCCATTGCCCATAAATCATAATACAATCATATCATCTTCTTATGGTAATACCATTGATTAAAATGTATAAATACTACTTAAGTATTTATAATCAATTTTAATACCTATTGCACAACGGCAGATTGTTGTTTTCAAATACTCGATTTTTAGATCAGAGAGTGAAGAAAACAGTATCGTTTTCCTTTGTTTATTTGTAAGTTAATTCCAAATATTTTGAATAATTTGTATGGTTGTTTTTAATTCTATCCACCAATATTATACTAACTGGTCACTATTTACAATTGCCTACTAAAAACCACCCTAAATGTGGCAATAGAAACATTTTTACTATTCTGAAACCCGAAATAAACTAAAATACTATTTTTGTACTAACACTTTCCTCGTTCCCGTCAGATTTTTCAATATTTAAAGAAAAGTTCCACACAAAATACGATTACCATGTACCCGTTATATTATATACAAAAAAATAAATTAATAAAGGATACGTACCCGAAGTTACTGAAAATTATAATGTTTTATTAAATTTTAACTATAGACATCATTTTATCCTGGGAGGCCTCTACACTCCGTCCGGTCAGCCTTTTTATTTTTATTTTTTCTATTTTATAAAATTGTCATCAATTGTTCTTATTGTTCATATTTTGTAACAGATTGAATAAAAAATCACATAAAAAACAAAACAAAATATTTGTTTATATCATAACTAAAATAAGAATTATTAGTCCAATCAAATTAGGAAAAAGATTGGAAAAATATCACCTCCAACTGAATTTTGGTACACACTTAAAATATAACTTCCAAATTAACATACTAAAAGTCCTGACGTCTAACCCCTATGCGTATCTCTCCATCACCCAAAAAGGGGTGAAATCTACCCTTCCGCTATTTTTCTTATAAATCCTTAACCATTGAGCTCATGACAAAAAAGTATAGGACCAAAATTAAATACCGTAAAATTTACTATAAGAATATTATATTGTAATCATATCTTTTTATATTTATTATCATAAGATTTAAGGTTGTTGTTATCTACGGCGCGGCGGTGTTGTATACTTATATCTGTAAGGTTGATAATACAAACCAATTTCGAATAATAATAATATAACAATTCAACGAAAGCTGAATATTGGCATACACTAAAGGGCTATAATTTTTCTTATATGTGATTTTGGTGTAAAACTATACATTTTTCCTAAAAAAATTTAAGTGATTACAATATTATATTCTTATAGTAAACTTTAAAGTCTTTAATTTTAGTTCCATATTTTTTTGACGTGAGTTCAACAGTTCACGAGTTAAAAGAAAAAGAGTGGGAAGGTAGATTTTAACCCATTTGGGGGGGAGGAGAGATACGCACAGGAGGTTAGGTGTCAGGACTTTTAGTATGTTAATTGGGAAGGTAAATTTTAAGTGTGAACCAAACTTCAGTTGGGGGCGAATTTTTTCCAATCTTCGTCGATTTTTGATCTAATTTGACTGGACTATATAGATTTTGGGGAAAAAATTGTTCCAGATTGTTATGAAATTTTATTCTAAACTTGATAATTATTTTTATCATATTAAATATGATACAGTTAAAGCGATGTTGGGGGAGGGGTGTTTTAATTTCATATTTAAATACAACTTGGGAGGGGAGAGAGGCTGCGCTTTTGGATTGGATATAGCACTTACTATGAACCAAAAGTGGTTCAAACTACTCTCCAAGGTCCTGACATATCTAAGAACAATTTTATATATCTAATCACAAAATCGGTTAACAGTAGTTTTTGAGTATACAAGCTACAAACATACATTAAACTCTCATATATTTTATTCTAAGGTATCATTTCTTTACTCAACATAAAGCGATGATCTGATGCATGATTTTACCTCATCAGCCCCGAGTGACCGGCAGTGACAATATTAATTATTTTTAAAGAAAAACAATTTTTGATTTTAATCGTAATTAATCTCCAAATATATGTGGATGGACCTCTTCCAAATTTTTCTCTCCATAAAAAATTCAAACTACGATAGTCCAAGACTAGTTCATGTTGAGTTTATTCACATCATCGGTGGAAAGGCCAACTGAGGTAAGCCTCACAAACCAAATTTTACACGGCACATTAAAATAATAATAACTTTGTTCGAAATTAATCTTTTTGTGTTAATTTTTCTTATTGTAAGACTCTATATCTTGTAATTCAACGTGTAAATTGAATCATAAGAATGCACATTTTATTTATAATTGAATCAATTACCAAAGTAGAGGTATTAGTGGGTTATATTAAGTGGCCGGCCAACATATAAGTCATTGTTTGTTACATCATGTGACATTAAGGGTTACACTACTTTGTTAAAAAAATAAATAGTATCCAAATAACGTCACCATAAATTGCGTAAGTACTAAACTCATTTAAATAACAAAAATGTTGCATTTTTTGACAATTTATTCTAATGTCAATTTACAGTATTATTATTAACAGTGATATTGTGATTTGTGATTATAAAACTGATAAAGTTCGCCACATACTACAGTAGTGGCGGTAAAATTCATTTGTCTTGGCGGTGCCGCCCTGGTGGCGGTAAAATTGTGTCCACCTTCACACAATGTGTGATAAGCCCAGTGTTGTAACGTTAATAATTTGACGACTATTGTCCCACAATAGTGTTTTCTCACTGCGTAGTCACGTCACTACGTCACTCCGCACCAGTCTCGCGGCGTTCGCCCACAGTTAGTCACTCTCTCCGCTCGTTTATTGTTCGTGAATATTATTTTGTATTATTATAAAATTCTAACCTTTACTTGTTTTCAAATGAACGCTTGTAGTAACAAACGCAACACAATTATTTTGTGATTTATTCAAATAAAATAATTATTTACCTGACGACAATTTAGGCGTTCGACTCTCAAAGGTTCCTAACCTCAATCATTACTCCCGCAGTAAATACTCCTAAATTTCCGCAATCACAATAACAGTGCTATAGGTAATAAATTATATTAATTTTATTACAATCACAGTTGTATTTTTCAACCATGATTACAACGAAAAACACGCTGGCACACTTCATATTTTTTTTGGTTGCGTTATTTGGATGGTAAAATGTGATATTTGGCTTGAATAACGAGGCTTACATTGATGCTTACATTACTTGACTGGAATAAATTATGAATTGTTCCAATTCTGGTGGGTGATGTTATAGCTTATGTTAATTGGCATTATTAACATCATTTTGTTTATGATGAGGGTTGCGTCATTTGAGTTATACAATTGTATACCAGAAGTACTCATTTGTGGGTTACAATATTTGACCAGAATGTGTAATTATGTGTCAAGAATAATATTCAATAACAACCTCACTTTAAAAAAAAAAATCATGAGGCACTCAGGGACTGCCGTGGCAAAGCCATTGCATATCAATTCTGTAGCTATGTATCATGTAATCATTACTAATTATTTTTTTTTTTTTTTTTGATATAAATTCAAGTTATACTTTTTGAGCGCCAAAACCGAAAAGAAAATGACAACATGAGTTTTTTTTGTTGATAATGATAAACACCGTACATCATATACATATAACTAAATAAATACATTGTGCTACGTTTCGAATGCTACAACGATTTCCGCAGCGTTTTCCCTCCAATTAAAAATGTAATGGTTTATATCGAGCAACTATAGGTACACAACAGGCGTAATACGTCGCTTTACCCGCCGCGACAGAAAACGCAGTTCGTCTTGAGTATTTTGTCGCACTGTATTACGCCCGTCGTTTTACCTATAGTTGCTCCGATATAAACCATTACATTTTTAATTCGACGGCCTACTACCTGCAAATATACCGATAACAACCTTCGAACGCAGATAATAATAATAATAGTAAGTAATAATAACGCTTTTTCGTTACGAAAAATTTCTTTTCAGTCACCACGCCGGGCCTGCGGTAAAAGCTATGCAATAGCTTAAAAATGAGGTTTACATCAGTTGGCCTTTCCACAGAACATGTGTTTGAATTTTTATCTAGAATTCGCTTCAAATAAATACAAAAACCTGTACTAATATTACAAACAATGTGTGTTCTAGTTAGTTTTGGATTTGTATTCGGGTCGTTCCAGAAGAGGATAAATTGACTTTAGGAAAGTAAACATAAAATATACTTACAAATTTTTTCTGTAAAAAAATAGATGTAAAATATACGATGGTTATTAATAATACCTAAAATTATAAAATGATAAAGTGATCTTTCATGTGATGGATTGCCTTGGGTTTTTCTTGGTACCTACCACCATCGATTATTTTATCCTACTTTTGCTAGCTGCCCGAAGGCTGGTTGGCATTTTCCACTCCTGACGCTTCTCCCATCTTCGCTTTCATTTTTAGTTCACAATATTATGTTCTGCAGTCTGTAGCTCTTACTATTTGACTAATGTAGCCCAGTGATGGTGGACTGTTATGGCGCATTATGTGTCCGAATAACTTGGCTCTTCCTGTTTTTAAGGACCGATTCTTGTTTCTCAGGCTCTTCGATAAACTTCCAAATGTTTTATGTTTTCTGTCCAGCTTATTCAAGCAGCATCCTGCAGTAACATCATGTCTCAAACGCTAGAACTCTATTTTCATCTGTTATACCTAACATCCATGCAACAATACCACTCCATTCTATGCTCCAATCATAGGCCTTTAATAGGTCTTTACTTACATTTATGTACATATTTCTTAATATAAACATATTTTTCTTGCTCCGAAATGGATATTCAGCCTGATGTATTCCACTTATTATCTCCCTGATACTACAGCAGTTCTCGGTTATCTTACTTCCCAGATAATTGAATTTATTCACGTCTTGCTCTAATGTGTCACTATCCATTATAGTGTTATTTGAGTTTAGGAACCTTCATTTTTCATTGTTAAGTCCATTAAATCTAAGATATTCTGTAAGTCCTCTCCATTGTCTCTTATTACCGCAATATCATCTGATAATCGTAGCATAATATCTATTCTTTCACAATTTATTCTTATACCCATGCCTTAATTTCTTCTCGCACTTATTTTATCGCTGATTGTAGATATAGATTAAAAATACAAACCATTATACGATCAATGGTACCACTAATGAAAATGTATGGAGTCTATTGTGTGGATATTCATAACGACTACCTATATTATATTACTATGCGAACATTTCAGAGTATTATTGAAAATACCCTTATTATTTCATATTCTTAGAATTTGAAGTGTATGTGCTTTTATTTTTTAGTTGGTGATAGTAGATGACGGTTAACATGAAATATATTTACCAATTTTTCCTGTGAAAAATTTTTTTTTAATGTTTAATAGTTATTGATGTATATTATTGTTAATAATACCCTTATTAATTCGTGTGATTCACAATTGAAAGGTATATGCTTTTAATTTTTGGTTTATGTACAACTTTACAAAATAATAGTAATTTAAATTTTATTTTCGAACGTGATATTTTTTGATAAGAACTTTATATAGATTGGGTTAAGGCCTGTTATAATAAAATACTCTATACGAACATCACAATGTAGGTAGGTACTCTAATGTTTCTGATATTGTATCTTCAATCTCAATTTATCAACAAATGGACATCGAAGCTAATGGAAGAAAAAATTAATACCTACTACATAATATAAAAAAAAATGTGTCATAAAGGGCATTTGCCTCAGTATAGGTAGTAATTACTTCAGCCTTGTAACGAAAAATAGTTTGCCGTTATTTAGCGGATACCTCATTCGCCCGTTCAGTACTAGTACCGCTATTTTTTTGGTTCACAGGTTGCTTAGCACGCCTATTGGCATCAAAAAGCGTTATATTTGATTTATTTTTACAATAGTAGTTGAAAAATATTTTAAAAAAATAGGCACAAATATTTTTTATAAGCTTTTAAAGTTCGAATTTTAATAGAATTTATCCAATTGTATACATTTTTTAGCTACAAAATTATTTTAAAATTTGATAATTGTGCTAAATTAAAATTTAGATGCATTAAAAAAAAAAATGTTGCATATGTATTTTAGATTCTGAGTGGAACGATGAATGTATTGATTTTACAATGTTGTGTATTTTTTTTTTGTAAGTCATCACCTTATAGGACAGTAATAATGCTTAGATTTTTTTCAACAGTAGATTCTTTCTGATAGAAAAGTGAATCTAGTTGGTACTTTGGGAGGTCAAAAGTAAAAATATCCCAGTAGTTTTCAAAAGAAAATTCAAAAATTAAGGAAAACGGGAATTTTTACTCAAAATCTGTTTTCGAGAAAATCGATTTTGATGTTTGGTGTAACTCTTAAACAAATGACCGTAGGTAGATGCAATTTTGACAGAATGTTTATATTAGCATTTTAACCATAACATTTTCTAAATATTTTGTCTTATTATGAGCTATTTACGGATTTTTTTAGTTTTCATTTTTTTTAGTGTTTTTTTTCTATGTATATCAATACAAATTTATTTTTTGGTTAAAAAAACTTAAAAATTTAATAGAAGGTTCCTAGTATATTGTTTCAAAGGCAGATAAAAAAAAATTTAAAATCCATACTCAACATTTTTTTTATAAGCATTTGAAGTTTATTGACAAAATATGTAAGAATTACGAAAATTTGCAAATTATTTTGAGTTAGAAATTCATAAACAATTTTCTTTTTAAATCTAAGATTTGAAAATGTATTAAAAAATTCCTCATAAGTTTTTATTTTTATGAGCGTTTGAAATTCGTATTTTTACAACATTTGATATTCACTCGATTTCTCACGTAACGATTTTTATATTTTGGTGTAATTCAAAAACGAATAACTGTAGATTAATGAAATCTTACCGAATGTTTATTAATCAATTCTTATACCTACTTGATAAAATTTATTTTTCAGGTTTATTAACTCAATAAATAAAATTGTATTGACATTTATAGAAAAAAAAACTAGATTATATATATAAATTGTTATTACCTACTTATTAATTATTATTAATACGATACTCAGAAAGTTGAATTAATATTATAAAATGACAACAAAATAATTAAAATCATTGTTCTTGGCAATTTAATATGTAATTTCTTCTTAATTTGAATCTTAAAAAAGTATAAAAAAAAACTGTGTTTTAATAGTTTTGAGATTTTATGGTTAAAATATAACCTAACTATGTGGAACGTTGTTGTAAATCTAGATCCTTAGCTATAAAAGTTGAATATTTTATAAATTTTTAGCTACAAAATCGTTTTTAAATTTTAAATTTGATAAATGTTGTGATTCTGGTTTTTTAATATTTTTAAATGTCAATATAACAATATATTAAGAGCCTATTATTAAATTTCGAAGCTTTAAAAATAAATAAAACAAATAAAATTTTATCGACATTCATAGAAAAAATTTAAAAAAGCTGGATAAGTGGATGTTGACCTGCTGTACAGTATGTTAAAAGTGGTTTACTGTAATGGATGATATTAAATTTGAATTCAATGATATAATATCATTGTATAAGAAAAACGATTCTGAGCG
>NC_042495.1:18734257-18741537 GCF_005508785.2 Acyrthosiphon pisum
AAAATTCAAATTTTACACAATTCCTCTTAAAAATTGAATGTTATTTTGATTACTATACTTAAATCTTAAAACCAAATTTTTGAATCTTTTTTCATGTTACATTCGGGATACCGTCATTTTTTTTGCAATTCTGCCTTGTATAAATTGTTCAAATAAATTTTCATTTTCGTTTTGTATTTTTTGAAGAAGTGTTATGAATTTATATATAATTTAAAAATAACTATTTAAGTGACTATGTTAAGATTCAGTGATATTGACCATAATTCAGGTGGTCTCACTTGTGGATTTTATCCTCGATGTTTCACTGATCTATCAGTAACATAAATTGTTTTGAAATATTCTATTAATTTTTGTTCCCTTTCAACATTCGAAAATTCAGTTTTAAGCTGTTTCCCACTTTCATTAACCTAAATAAATAATATATATTATATATATATATGTATATATTTATTAAAAAAATAGGTGAATATGTGTTATTAATTATATTAATGTATTTATTCACTTTCGTGATGTATACGTATTATGGAAACTGGAAGGATAGCATACATTTCCTTAATTAAAAAATCTTGACCAGAAATACTTTTTTCTTAATTCAAGAGGAGCGTTAAAATGTTTAACACAATAAGGGTCAGTTAATTTACCTTTTCTCTTTCTTTTAATAAGTTGTTTTGATGCATTTTTACTAATTTGTGAAGAGATAATAGATGAAATCCAAATTATTTGTTCCTGGTAAATAATAATTTTGAGATTGCAATGCAGCAGTTTTGATTATATTTTTAATTATTTTGCACTCATTTTTTATAGGATTTTGTTTGTGTGAATGATCCATTTATATACACGTTTCGTCTTTAATATGTTCATTGTTTTTAATAGGTAATTGTTCGAAATGTAGCACCACATCTTTTAACACAGGTCCAATAGTAAACATTATCATTATCCAGTTTACGAAAATGCTATTTATTAAACATGAATTCATATTCATCAACTAACAACATGTTTTTCTCGTGTATAGTAGATATTAATTTTTTAATACACCTCGACATAATTTTCGTTCACTATTTCATTACCAGGATCGTCTGACAATTGTGACAGTCGATTACAATAACAAGTTAATTAAATGTATTGCTATATCAGTCTAATGGTCGGTATATACTAAAATATCTTAATATCCATACCAATATAATAATTGCAAAGTTTTCGAACACAAATTTCTTCAAGCAATAATTCATTCGAACATATTTTTTTTCGAACACATCTCATTCGAACATATCGTTTTCGAATACATAACCTGACAATGTGTATCGGGTCATACGTAAAGATTGCGAATGTTTAAAGGTACGATATTGCTCACACCACGATATAGAGAAGATAAGGTGACATCACTTGTACGGATTCCGGTCGCAATTTTTCTAGGCAGTTTGGTAGTACATATTATTTTGTCTCGTGTAGGTAGCGCCACCATTCGCCGAAAGTCCAGTTTTTATATTGTGAATACATTGTTTTTAATGTAAAATATTAAAAATGATATACATTTTTGTCATTTTTGATACTATTACTTTAATATTAGAAATATTAACCAAGTAAGGATTATTTTTAAGTAATTATTCTATTACATTATAGGTGCAATGTAAAATACTTTTGACTTTTTGTTATTACTGGCATAGCAAGTTTTGCATTCTGGCCCAAAATATTTGATAGACATTTTAACAAATTAAGAATATACGCAATATCATTTAACAAACTACAAACCATCAAGTAAGTCTTAAGACTTGTTTAAATACAAAAAATTAGGTAAATTAAAATTAAAAATAGAATATTATCAATTTATAAGCATTATTATTAGGTATATAGGTATTATTATTTTAACTTAATTCTATTCTCTATTGTAGATACTATATATATTATATCTTTTACAAAATGTCAACATTCATCAGTGAATGTCTACATCTAAGAAGAAATTGACACTCACCAGATGTCAACATTCACCTTAACATATTTAAGAAACCGTGACTGTACCTACCAATTTGTTAGACCAATACCATCGCAAATAATATAAAGATGAATAATTAGTAATTGTCAATTACTAACAATTCGTAACAATTGTTAATTATACTAAATATTTAATAACTCAAAAAATTATAAGCTATTGGTCCTTAAAACAAGATTGATTGGCCGATAATTAGTTTTTAACTCATTTTATTGTATATGTAACTCAAACATAGTTTTATAAAATTTAATATTGATAATTTAAAAATTTAATAGTTTTTCTTAAATATGCTGGATTTAAAGGTAAGTTAATTGTATTTAATAGATACCTAAGTAATTTTATTTTTATTTCATATTTTATTGAAGTATTTACAAAGCAATTAGAATTATTGATTTTACGAGAACCAAGGCAAATTTAAGCTTATTTTAATTTTACATAATATTTGGATGTTTGCCAATAACACAAAAAAATATTTAGTATTTTCTTACGATTAATTTTCTGAGACCAAAACATTGCATAGATGGAAAAAAGTATACTGTTTTCCGGTTCGGAGTTCCCATTCATTCCTCATAAGTCATTCGTGTATTGTGTTTATTATTTAATCAGTAATTTGAGTTTTTGTTTCTATTGTGTGAGACCTTTCTCACACAAAAAATAGTTTTAAATTGTTTATTTCACAAATATGGCTGACGGCTGTTATGAAAATCAATATTAGAAAAATATAAATCGTAACGTATTTGTACAACATACTAGTTGCAAATACTAAAAAATATTATAATATACCTAGTTACTAGCTTATTCCGTGCACTTTGTTGGCAAATCTTCAAAAACATTATGATTGTTCAACTCCTTGTAGGTTTAACTCGCTACAGTAAGTGTAACTTAGCCATGCTGGTAAACAATGTTAAACAGTTCGATTTGATGCATGCTTGTACCTCATCTGCCAGAATAACCAATGGCAACCAATAATAAATAAATACTACTTTCTCTAATTATTTTTCCCATAACCAAGAGCAATCATTTATAAACAAAAATGTCCACTGTAAATATCAAAATCTACGTTTGAGCACCTCCCTGGGTTGGACCTAGGAGGATGAAAAATACTGTACAATCTAATCTCATACTTATCAAATATACAAAAAAATGTCATTAAAATCGGTCAATCCGTTTTGGATGAGTTCAAATACTAAGCCGTGACACGAGATTTTTATATATATGATATTATACAGATTGTCAAAGCTTATATACAATTATTGTATCCATTCCAGTGTATTGTTATCACCGCATGAACTTATCCCATACCTTAATCAAACTCTATCACACTATGTATTATATTCCATCGTTTGTTCGTTGTAACTTGAGTCGCACGTATGACAGTCCTTTGAACCCCATTGGAACGTTGTGATGCCGTACCGGCTATATGTCCTGTGAGAATTCTGTTAAGTATGGACCTGATAGTATCTGTTATTGTTCAAATATTACGCCACACGTTTGTGCCATCAAAATTTGATATTTCGAGTTTCGTTTTTGTACTCCAAGAGAGTTTTATTGATTTTGACCTGAAACTGGGTGTATTACTCAGCGTTCGATAATATAATACTAAATATTGAAACTTGCCGGCTTTGTTAATAGTTCTAAGTACTGCCTCTTCCCCGCTCAGATATGGTGATAAAATATTAGCTAATACCAGTAGCCATTCCACGTGCGCGCTTTTCACCGTTCCACTGGTTATCATTATAACACTATTTAGCTGGGCGTCTATTTTGTTCACATGATTACTATTAAGCCAGACCTGGGTACTGTATTCTTATGTACTTTATTGTTTTCGTGCTAAGAGTCCTAGCATCTGCTCCCTAGCCCCTATTGGCAAGTTTCTGTATTAGGCTACTTTACCATTGAATACCACTTCTAATTCTTAAGTTGTTGCAAGCTTATTATTGAGGTGGAGTAAACACACCTCAGTTTTCATTGGGCCTTAACCTCCATTTATAGAAATAGTCACTTAACTTGTCAAGGCCATCAATTAATGTACTACTACCATCTATCAAATATTGGCTCTATTGGACGATAAAAATGTTATCGGCAAGATGAAAATCAAGCCATTTATTGTCGGCTATATGTTGTGTAGATACAGATTAAACACCGTTGTCTCATGTAATGATCCTTGGAAGGGCATTATTTTCCGATCGTCACTTACTTCTCTTGCAACCTATAAAAACATGATAGCGGTGGTTACTGAGTATGTTCTCTACCACTGTTATTAGATTTTTACATGGTACAACATTAATAAATATATTCATGAGGCAATTCTCCAAACAGTGTCGTACCCCGCCGAAATTTTGGTGAATGCTGTGCTGGTGTTTAGTTTATTTTAAAATCCTGTTTCAATAAAATCTGAAAGCAGAAGTCCTTGATCTTTACACCCCTTATTTTCCCTAAATCCTGCCTGTTAAATGGAAAATATCTCGTCAATACAGTGTTTTTAAATAACTTTTTACAGTAGTTTAAATGGTATACCCAGAAGTGATATAGGTTGAAAGTCTACGGCATCAAATTTATCTTTCCCCAGTTTAATCAAAGCTAATGGCTAGCAATTTTGTACTTAGGTATTATATTTAAAGATATCATACTAGAACCATACAATTTCAGATTCTTATCTTGATTTTCACATGAAAGATTCGTATTCACGTATGTATTTGAAACTAAGTTATTAATTTATATAATGATAAGCAAATTTAAAATCTAAATACCATATAGTATGGCTGCAGTCGAGATTTATCTATAGTTAATCTGGTATGCTATTTGTTTTTTAGAAAAAAATTATCGTACGTATTTCATTGTATTATTGTTAATTCAGTTTAATTAATTATAACTTTCAGAAATAAGTATGCAATAGTTCTGTAAACTGTAGCTTTTATCAATCTACAGATTACTGAATTATGACTTGTCTATAATAAGCAGGTTAAGTAACTATTATTCAGCTATAACATTTTGGCCACAAAAAGTGAGCCCTGATGTCAGTGCTACAAGTGGATAATTTCAATTGGAGGTGATCAAAATAATAGGCGAAATTTTTAAATTATGTACAGTTTCTACTCAACAGTTGACAACAATAAAACGTACAAACAGAGAACCCCTGGTACCAAAAATATTTGGCACCATAGTTAAGATAAAACATTTTAGTAGAATATTTCATACAAGTGTAACACCTATCTATAAAACACAATGAAAAGTTCACTGAAACGGAATATTGGGTTTGGAACTTATAATTTTTTTGAGATTTGATATTCAGTGGTAAATTAACGAAGTCTTGTTAATTGATTTTGATACTTTGTTGTACTTTCAAAACGAATAATCGTAGTCCACACAATCTTGAAATATTAAAAAAAACTTTTATATTAGCGTTTCCCATACAAAGTAACATTTTTAAACTATATTTACCCTTTTTGAGCTATGTATAGTCATGAGAAATTTTTAAAATTTTGTAAATTATTTTTCAGTTTGAAATCCCTAAACCTATTTCTTTTCAGTGCTAACATTATACATTTTACTAGACAATTACCCACAAGTGTTTTTAACTCCATAAAATGATATAAGACTAAGGATGAAGGAATCGTCGATTTCGTTATTTAATACTTTATTAAGGAATATAGAGTAAGAATATTGTCTTAGGATATAGAGTGGCAATTAGTTAAATTAAGTGACATTCCATTTAATTTACAACAATGGTTAATATTATCTAAATCTTTTTGTAAGAGAAGTGAATCATTTTGACAGTTTATAAATTTAAAAATGTTTGCATCATCAGCGAAGCGCAGAATATTTTAATAATTCAAGGCTAAAACAATATCATTAATAAATAAATTAAACAGAAGAGGTGAGAGGTGGTCACCCTGTGGGACACGTGAAATAACTGGAATAACTTGTCCACCTTTTTTATTTTTTGTATTTTCCAACGTTTTCAATGTATTATTGGAAAACATATATTAGTGCAACCTACGGTATAACTAAAATACAAACCAATTACGAATTACAAAATATGTTTATAACGAAATATCCTAAGAAATATATATATACATTTATGTGTCCCATCGGAGATTATCCAAGCTCAGAATTATTTTTAATCGAATGCCTACAATGATTATTACCATTGAATTAAAATTTAACACTCCTAATACCGTGATATTGTACTTAATGTGACTATAGGTATATTTGGAACGTATTATACATTAGAGCAAGTTATCCGTATTGAATGTATTGAACTAAAAGTTGTCCAATATTAAATTCATCACACTACACCATATAGTTAATGTTATACCTAATTTATCAATATATAGTACAGATTGTAAGTGACTACCAATAATTAATTTATAGCATTACTGTATTTGCAAGTCACGGAATGAAATTTTGAAATTAGGTACTGTTGTGGTCGCCAGTATAGGTATCTATGATACATATCACAAAAAATTAAATCCCGGGAAGACGTTAAGTATGATTGTATAATATTACATGGTTAAAATATGCAGCCTTGTCATATTGCGTGTGTCTGTTGTTTAATGCGTTGTAATGTTAACATCACTAACATATTTTTCAAGAAGATTAGTCTCATGTCCTAAAAATATAAGTGGGAACATACTGAATAGTTAGCAAAGCAGGAAATACTGAAGACTGAAGACTTTTGAGCTATGTATAGTCATGAGAAATTTTTAAAATTTTGTAAATTATTTTTCAGTTTGAAATCCCTAAACATATTTCTTTTCAGTTCTAACATTAAACATTTTACTAGACAATTACCCACAAGTTTTTCTACCTTCATAAAAAAAAAGTTTACCCGAAAGTTATGCTATTTATATAATATAGATAAAAATAAGATAGAGATATTTCATGCTAGGATTACACAATGCCTCCACCCAGAATAATTTTTTATAAGAAATGTGTTATCATTGATTTTAAATATAACACTTACATGACAACGACATGCTTGACAACTACGCTGTACAGCATATCGGTATCCACTTGTCCACCTTTTTTTATTTTTTGTATTTTCCAACGTTTTCAATGTATTGTTGGAAAACATATATTAGTACAACCTACGGTATAACTAAAATAGAAACCAATTACGAATTACAAAATATGTTTATAACGAAATATCCTAAGAAATATATATATGTTACCGGCAATATGGATAATCCGGTATTTTGCAAAATACCTAGGCATTATATAAAATGCCAAAAATCACTCGGAAATATATATAATACGGGCTTTGCCTAGGTATTATGTATAATGCCTGACG
>NC_042495.1:18741587-18742537 GCF_005508785.2 Acyrthosiphon pisum
TTATTTCAATTAATATAAAATAATTAAAAATTAACCATGAATTTTTGTTTTTTATTATCTAGAGGAAATTATTAGGTTCGTAATTTTTGTGTTTTTTATTGTATAATGGTACCTATATTACGTATTTTCATGCTATATAATATTATACATAGTAATAGGTACTTTATGTAATACGTTTCTCATCGTATATTATATAAACAATTTAAAGTATAAACCATTGTTATTTTACACAAAAACAGGATACTTTATAAATAAAACAGTGAAATCCGTTATATAACTTTTGTTTTTTGTATTTTTTAATTATCTAACTCCAATAATTGTCACAATTAAATCATAACTCCATATGTTGTAGTTGTTTTAAGTATTATTTTTTTTTTTAACTATATAATACAAATAACTTACAATGTTATTGACTAACAATGTAGATTACACAAATTTATGACAGATTATTAAACGGATTATGATAATGCTATACAACTTTTTTTTGATGACCAGTGTTTTTGAATAAAAGTTATTCATTATTCAATTTTAAAATAAAAATCTACTGTTGCGAAATCGCTGAACACAAATTTCTATGGGAATTCATTATTATTATTTTTTTTTCTAGATGAATTTAGTAAGTACATTTTGGTTTTTTTATATTATTAAATTAACAAAATTTAATATTTTAATCTGTGCAAGATCATAAGATTGTATTCTAGCAGTGGCGTCATTCAGTTTATGTTAGTTTGGGGCAACCATTTCCTTATTTGACTTTTAAAAACTATTTCACGCAGATTCTAGTATCCTATTATGATACGTTTGTATGAGTCGTAGTTGCGGGGAGGAGTAAATATAGAATATCACATGCTAGATTTTGAAGTATTAAATTTTAAAAAAAGTGGGTTTTTCACTGATGTACAATAGGTTAAAAGCTGATCACTTTTATAGATGGTGTTCAATTTAAATTT
>NC_042495.1:18742637-18742771 GCF_005508785.2 Acyrthosiphon pisum
CATGATAACATTTTCAAAACATTTTGATTTGTTTTGAACTGTTTAGGGTCATTTTCAGTTTCCAGTTGTATTAGTTTTTTTTTCTATCAATGTTAATAAAACTTTATTTGTTGAATAAAAATACTTGAAAATTA
>NC_042495.1:18742821-18744653 GCF_005508785.2 Acyrthosiphon pisum
AAAAATTTGAAATTTCAAACGATCATAAAAATTTAATTTGACTTCGTTATAGATATTTTTTGTTTGATAAAGGTAGACAATCTTATAAGGAATCTTGTATTACATTTTCATATCTTAGATTTAAAAAGAAAAATTTTTATGAATTTCTAACTCGAAATAATTTGCAAATTTTAGTGATTTTTCCATATTTTGTCATTTTTTGAACTTTAAATGTATATAAAAAAAAACTGTGAGTAACGATTTTTAATATTTTTCATCTGCCTTTGAAACAATATACTAGGAGAATTCTATTAAATTTTCAAGCTTTTTTATCCAATAAATAAAATTGTATTGATATTTTTAGAAAAAAAACTAAAAAAAAATGGAAAATGAAAATGTCCGTAAAGAGCTCAAAATAAATCAAAATATTTTGAAAATGTTATGGTGTATAGAAAATGCTAAGATAAACATTCAGTCAAAATTTCATATATCTACGGCCATTTGTTTTAAAGTTACACCAAAAACCAAAATCGATTTTCTCGAAAACAGATTTTGCGTAAAAATTCCCGTTTTTCCTTAATTTTTCTTTTGTTTTTCACGGCGCGTTTGAAAACTATTGGAAAAATTTTACTTTTGACCCCCCAAAGTACCAACTAGATTCACTTTCCTATCAGAAAAGGTACTGTTGAAGAAAATCCAAGCACTTTTACTGTCCTCAAACGTGATGACAGACACAAAAATAAAAAAAAAAAAAAAAACACACATCATTGTAAAATCAATACATTCATCGTTCCACTCAGAATCTAAAATTGACAAAATATGGAAACATCACAAAAATTAGCAAATTATTTCGAGTTAAGAATTCGGAAAAAATTTTCTTTTTAAATCTAAGATTTGAAAATTTAATACAAAGTTCCTCATAATATTTTCTACCTTTATCAAAAAAAAAAAATGTCTACAAGAGAGTCAAATCAAATTTTAATGAGTGTTTGAAATTCATATTTTTACAACGTTTGATATTCTCTTGATTTCTCATGTGACAAATTTTCTTATTTTATTGTAATAAAAAAACGAATGACTGTGGATACTTGAAAATTTCACTGAATTTTTATATTAGCACTCTTTTTGAGCTGTTTACGGACATTGTCAGTTTTCAGTATTTTATTAAAATGGTGCATGATAATTTTAATAATTAGTGACACCTTACTTGTTTCGTTTAGATGGAATGTATATTTTAAATGGACATCGGCCTCTAAAACCAACCAACTGTTCATCAATAGTTAAGGCTGTTGTAGTGATCGCCGTGCAGGACACGTTGAACACTAATACAATAATTATTTAACGACGTCGCACGTTCGTCGTCGTCTTGAGTCGTTGATGAGAAAGATAGGTGATAATTATAAACACTTTTTAGACTTTTTAAAGATAACAATAATTTAACAATTTATTATTACAAATTCAAATACACAATAATTATAAGCACTGTCGTAAGCTTGTTAGACCTACGACGAGGGCTGACTATCTTCTAAGTAATGGTAGGCGCTCTACCCGTATTTATGTGGGTTCTGACAATGACGTACTAGTGGCGTGATAGCTATATTCTAATATTACTTCCCTAGTAATGTCGAATTGCATTAGGTAAAACAACTTGTTGTTTTCACCTCTGATCTACACTTCCCGTTATATGCCTACATTACCTATTATAAATTATACTAAATGTATAATATCTACATGATTAATATCATATTATAGCTGTGGGTATTAATACATCCCTAATATTGCTGAATTTCATTAATGTGTGACTAGCTATAACAACTTGTTGTTTTCGCCTTTGGCCTACGTTTCCTGTTATT
>NC_042495.1:18744703-18754466 GCF_005508785.2 Acyrthosiphon pisum
CTACAATTACTTACCATTCGTCGATTCGGCGAAGTAGTTCCTACACAATCAACGGCTGAAAAGTCACTAGTCATGCTAGATCGCTAAACGTTATCGGGATAGATATAGGACATAATTAATGAGAGATACAAGGAGGGTTTAATGATATTAGATAAAATGCCTAAAAATAGCAATAATAAAATCATCAGTGTTCGTCGAATCGACGAATAGTTAGCGATCTAGGGTTAATGTATTGAACTAAACGTTGTCCAATAATAAATTCATCACACTATATGATATAGTTATTGTTATAATTTATCAATATATAGTACAGATAGTAAGTAACTATCTATAAATAATTTATAGCATAACTATGTATCCAAGTTACGGAAAGAATTTTGATATTAGGTACCGTAGTTGTAATCGCCAGTATATATATCTATGATATATATCACAAAAAATTAAATCCCGGGAAGACGTTAAGTATGATTGTATAATATTACATAGTAAAATATGCGGCCTTGTCATATTGCGTATGTCTTTTGTTTAATGCGTTGTAATGTTAACATCACTAACATATTTTTCCAGAAGATTAGTCTTATGTCCTAAAAATATAAGTGGGAACATACTGAATAGTTAGCGATGCAGGAAATACTGAAGACTGCATAATCGACAACTATAATGAATACTAAGCTCGATTGCAAAACAAAATATGGAAATATTAATAATAATAATTTATTAATAAACAATATAAGTGTATTATTAATGATCCTATTCATTATAAATTATATATTTGTTTTTATAGCTATCAAAAAAGGTAAATATATTTATGTTTTTTATAATTTGAATTTGTAAACAATGCAAATGTAGACTTTATTTACATTTCATTACGGAGAAGTTACAAAATATTGAAAAACTGGCGTAAACAATTCTGAATTAAGTGGGTTGCTAAGATATAATTTTGTATTGTGTCACAAATCTATGTATTTTATTAAAATGGTGCATGATAATTTTAATAATTTGTGAAAAGTACCAAGTAACTAATAAATAATTATTTAAAACATTATTATTAGGTATTTTCATTTGTTGAATTTATTTTACTGCATAGGCATGATAGTTTATTGTTCTCCACCTCAGCAAAATCATAATCAAATATATTTGTAGTTGTGTGTTATAATTAATTTTGTACATTTTTAAGATGTGTTCATTTAAATAATATAGTTTATGACTTTTTATTTAGAAACTGAAAAGTGTAAGTCAAATGTCTATAATTTTTTCATAAAATTATGTTTAATAGGATTTATTTCAATTAATATAAATAATAAAACTTAACCACGAATTTTTGTTTTTTATTATCTAGCGAAATTATTAGGTTGGTAATTTTTGTGTTTTTTATTGTATATTCGTACCTATATTACGGATTTTCATGCTATATATTACATAGTAATAGGTACTTTATGGAATACGTTTCTCATCGTATATTATATAAACATTTTAAAGTATAAACCATTGTTATTTTACACAAAAACAGGACACTTTATAAATAAAAACAGCGAAATCCGTTATATAACTTTTGTTTTTTGTATTTTTTAATTATCTAACTCCAATAATTGTCACAAATAAATCATAACCCCATATGTTGTAGTTGTTTTAAGTATTATTTTTTTTTTTTAACTATATAATAAAAATAACTTACAATGTTATCGACTAACAATGTAGATTACACAACTTTATGACAGATTATTAAACGGATTATGATAATGCTATACAACTTTTTTTTGATGACCAGTGATTTTGAATAAAAGTTATTCATTATTCAATTTTAAAATAAAAACTAATGTTGCGAAATCGCTGAACACAAATTTCTATGGGAATTCATTATTATTATTTTTTTTCTAGCTGAATTTGGTAAATACATTTTGTTTTTTTTATATTATTATATTAACAAAATTTAATATTTTAATCTGTGCAAGATCATAAGATTGTATTCTATTAGTTGCGTCATTCAGTTTATGTTAGTTTGGGGCAACCATTTCCTCATTTGACTTTTAAAAACTATTTCACGCAGATTCTAATATGATACGTTTGTATGAGTCGTAGTTGCGGGGAGGAGGAAATATAGAATATCACATGCAAGATTTTGAAGTGTTAATTAATTTAAAAAAAAGTGGGTTTTTCACTGATGTACAGTAGGTTAAAAGCTGATCACTTTTATAGATGGTGTTCAATTTAAATTCAATGATAGATAAATTCAATAGTTTTCAAGAGTACTGGGAAAAACCACATATAAAATAAGGAATTTTTATGCAAAATCGGTTTTTGACAAGTCAAATTTGATTGGCGTTACTCTCAAACAAATGACAGTAGATAGATGATACATGACATTTTTTTTGAACATTTATATTGGCATTTGCTATACACCACAAAATATTCAATATATTTTGCCTTGTTTAACCTGTTTACGGAAATTATCATTTTAGATTCTGAGTGGAACGATGAATGTTTTTTGAATGTTGATTTTACAATGATGTGTTTTTTTTTTTTTTTATTTTTTTTTTTGTGTCTGTCATCACCTTTTAAGGCAGTTTAAAGTGCCTCGATTATCTTCAACAGTATCTTTTCTGAAAGGAAAGTGAATCTTGTTGGTACTTTGGAGTCAAAAGTAAAATTTTCCAGTAGATTTCAAAAGCACCGTGAAAAACAAAAGAAAAATTTAGGAAAAACGGGAATTTTTACTCGAAATCTGTTTTCGAGAAAATTGATTTTTGTTTTTGGTGTAACTTTAAAATAAATGACCATGGATACATGACATATTCACTGGTTGTTTATATTTCGATTTTCTATTCATGATAACATTTTCAAAACATTTTGATTTGTTTTGAACTGTTTAGAGTCATTTTCAGTTTCCAATTTATTGTATTAGTTTTTTTTTTCTATGAATGTTAATAAAACTTTATTTGTTGAATAAAAACACTTGAAAATTTAATACAAGGCTCCTATTATAATGTAACAATGATATTTAAATATTAAAAATCCTTTATCACAGTTTTTTTTTTATTAGCATTTAATATTAAAAAATTGACAAAATATGGAAACATCACAAAAATTAGCAAATTATTTCGAGTTAAGAATTCGTAAAAATTTTTCTTTTTAAATCTAAGATTTGAAAATTTAATACAAAGTTCCTCATAATATTTTCTACCTTTATAAAAAAAAAAATGTCTACAAGAGAGTCAAATCAAATTTTAATGAGTGTTTGAAATTCATATTTTTACAACGTTTGATATTCTCTTGATTTCTCATGTGACAAATTTTCTTATTTTATTGTAATAAAAAAACGAATGACTGTGGATACTTGAAAATTTCACTGAATTTTTATATTAGCACTCTTTTTGAGCTGTTTACGGACATTGTCAGTTTTCAGTATTTTATTAAAATGGTGCATGATAATTTTAATAATTAGTGACACCTTACTTGTTTCGTTTAGATGGAATGTATATTTTAAATGGACATCGGCCTCTAAAACCAACCAATTTTTCATCAATAGTTAAGGCTGTTAGGAGTTATGAACTTGGCTTATATTAAGTTTCACAATTTTTAATAAGAATTTCCCAAACTTCCGAAATTGGCGCAAATTTAGTTATAAGTCTTCTATTTTCTCGAGTATCTTTTGAATCAAATTCTAAACAACTTACTAAAAAATTAAATCTGGCAAGTGGCATTGTAGAACGGTATCTATAGCCATAAATTGAGATGTCAAACAAATGATTTGCCGACAAGTGGTTATTTTTCATTGCAGCAGATGAGATTAAAATACTCAATAAGCCTTTTAATTTAAATAAATAAATATTTTGTAAAGTACTTTTTTTTTGAATATTCTGTGTATAGTTTTTTTTTTTTTTGACGAAAAATGTCTTCATTTGTATGATTAATTATTTTATTCAAAATATCAGACGAGAAAAATAATAAAAAACACTCTAGTGGCTCTGATGCATAAATAGCATTTTTTGTTGGCCCAGGTCTAATATGAACTATGTTTTTAGCGGCGGTCTTAGAAGTAGATGGAAGCAAATAAGATTTACTTTTCCATGTAAATCCATTTTTTCCTACAACATTATCTGTATCAATACAAATTAATGACTCACGTGGTATGTTCTGACGTGTTTCATGGTTGGAATTTCATTAACATTCGGCTTATTTACTTTAGACCACTTTTTCGTTTTCTCAACAGAATTTTCAATTACTAAAATGGCTTCTTCTAAATTTGCTTCGTCGATTGGATTTAGGTCATAGTCGGGGTCAGCATCACTATCGTCTTCACAATCTTCTACTATATCTTCATTTTCACTATCTTGTTCTTCCAATTCTTCCAGTGCCTTCAGTACATCATTCTCATCCATTATTTCACGTGCCATTTAGAATATTTATAATAAATCCATTTATATCAATTTTACAAAAGAACACGGTTGTTTATTACGATACGTCACATGAACGAACAAAAAATAACATATTTTGATAACTATTCGTCAAATAAACGAATGCAAATATACTACAATTACTTACCATTCGTCGATTCGGCGAAGTAGTTCCTACACAATCAACGGCTGAAAAGTCACTAGTCATGCTAGATCGCTAAACGTTATCGGGATAGATATAGGACATAATTAATGAGAGATACAAGGAGGGTTTAATGATATTAGATAAAATGCCTAAAAATAGCAACAATAAAATCATCAGTGTTCGTCGAATCGACGAATAGTTAGCGATCTAGGGTTAATGTATTGAACTAAACGTTGTCCAATAATAAATTCATCACACTATATGATATAGTTATTGTTATAATTTATCAATATATAGTATACAGATAGTAAGTAACTATCTATAAATAATTTATAGCATAACTATGTATCCAAGTTACGGAAAGAATTTTGATATTAGGTACCGTAGTTGTAATCGCCAGTATAGATATCTATGATATATATCACAAAAAATTAAATCCCGGGAAGACGTTAAGTATGATTGTATAATATTACATAGTAAAATATGCGGCCTTGTCATATTGCGTATGTCTTTTGTTTAATGCGTTGTAATGTTAACATCACTAACATATTTTTCCAGAAGATTAGTCTTATGTCCTAAAAATATAAGTGGGAACATACTGAATAGTTAGCGATGCAGGAAATACTGAAGACTGCATAATCGACAACTATAATGAATACTAAGCTCGATTGCAAAACAAAATATGGAAATATTAATAATAATAATTTATTAATAAACAATATAAGTGTATTATTAATGATCCTATTCATTATAAATTATATATTTGTTTTTATAGCTATCAAAAAAGGTAAATATATTTATGTTTTTTATAATTTGAATTTGTAAACAATGCAAATGTAGACTTTATTTACATTTCATTACGGAGAAGTTACAAAATATTGAAAAACTGGCGTAAACAATTCTGAATTAAGTGGGTTGCCTAAGATATAATTTTGTATTGTGTCACAAATCTATGTATTTTATTAAAATGGTGCATGATAATTTTAATAATTTGTGAAAACTACCAAGTAACTAATAAATAATTATTTAAAACATTATTATTAGGTATTTTCATTTGTTGAATTTATTTTACTGCATAGGCATGATAGTTTATTGTTCTCCACCTCAACAAAATCATAATCAAATATATTTGTAGTTGTGTGTTATAATTAATTTTGTACATTTTTAAGATGTGTTCATTTAAATAATATAGTTTATGACTTTTTATTTAGAAACTGAAAAGTGTAAGTCAAATGTCTATAATTTTTTCATAAAATTATGTTTAATAGGATTTATTTCAATTAATATAAATAATAAAACTTAACCACGAATTTTTGTTTTTTATTATCTAGCGAAATTATTAGGTTGGTAATTTTTGTGTTTTTTTATTGTACATTGGTACCTATATTTGGTGTAGCCCATAAGCGCAAAATATGACCCAAACGCTACCCAAAAGCTCAAAAATAATTAACACATAAGCGCAAATCAATTTTATAAAAAAAGTGTCTTTAATTAAAATCGTAGTTATTATTTATATTAAATTAAGCATTTACAGTGTCACAGTAATATACAGCAGCACAGACACCAACTGATATAGGTCGATATCGATATATAAGTCGGTATACGATTTCAAACATTTCACTCGATTTTCAAATAAAACGGTCAAGTATAAAATTTTCGGGAAAATCTATAAACTATAAAATACATACTATAATTATATTATTATATTATATATTATGGTTATCTTAAACGATTATCAACTGCTATCGTAATGTGTTTCGATAAGACACACACAAATGCAACAACCATCGCGATGCGTTGCTGCAATATGTCGTGAAACGGGTTATATACATGCAAAGGTCAGTGAAACATTGTATCAGGTTATACAATTTATTTTTGCGCTTTTATCCCACTACCAAGGTACCAAAGCGCAAATTCATCTTGCGCTTTTGAGCAATCGAAAAAAAAGATCGATTTGCGCTTTCGGGCTTCACCGCCTATATTACGTATTTTCGTGCTATATATATTATACCTAGTAATAGGTACTTTGTGTAATACGTTTCTCATCGTATACTTTATAAACACTTTAAAGTATAAACTAATAATTTTACACAAAAATTACCCAATAACAGGATACTTAATAAATAAACAGTGAAATCCGTTATATACATTTTGTTATTTGTATTTTTTAACTAACGAACTCCAATAATTGTCACAATTACATCATAAACCCATATGTTTTAGTTATTTTAAGTATTATTTTTTGAAACCACATAAGACAAATAACTTACATTATTACCGACAAACAATGTAGATTTCACAAATTTATGACAGATTATTAAACGGATTACGATAATGCTATAGGTACAACTTTTTTTTGATGACCCGTGTTTTTGAATAAAAGTTATTCATTATTCAATTTTAAAAGAAAAATCTACTGTTGCGAAATCGCTGAACACAAATTTCTATGAGAATTCATTATTATTATTTTTTTCTAGCTGAATTTGGTAAGTACATTTTGGTATTATTATATTATTAAATTAACAAAATTTAATATTTTAATCTGTGCAAGATCATAAGATTGTATTCTAGCAGTGGCGTCATTCAGTTTATGTTAGTTTGGGGCAACCATTTCTTCATTTGAATTTTAAAAATTATTTCACTCTGATTCTAGTATCGTATTATAGTTTGTGTGAGTGGTAGTTGCGGGGAGGAGTAAATATAGAATATCCCATGCTAGATTTTGAAGTATAATATTTAAAAAAAAATGGGTTTTGCTCTGCTGTACAGTAGGTTACAAGCTGGTCTCTTTTATGGATTTAAACGGTTTTTGACAAAGTCAATTTTGATTTTTGGTGATACTCTCAAACAAATAACAGTAGATACATGAAATTTTTTTTGAACATTTATATTGGCATTTCCTACATACAATAAAATATTCAAAATATTTTACCTTGTTTTAAACTGTTTACGGAAATTATCATTTTAGATTCTGAGTGGAACGATGAATGTTGATTTTACAATGATGTGTTTTTTTTTTCTGTCACCTTTTAAGACAGTAAAAATACTTCGATTTTCTCCAACAGTATCTTTTCTGATAGGAAAGTGAATCTAGTTGGTACTCAGGGGTCAAAAGTAAAAATTTTCCAGTAGTGACGTGAAAAACGGGAATTTTTACTCAAAATCTGTTTTCGAGAATATTTATTTTGGTTTTTGGTGTAACTTCAAAACACATTACCGTAAATACATTAAATGTTCACTGCTTGTTTTTATTTTTATTTGCTATACATTATAACATTTTCAAAAATTTTCAAAATATTTTGATTTGTTTTAAACTGTTTAGGGACATTTTCAGTTTCCAATTGTATAAGTTTTTTTTTTTTTTATGAATGTTAATAAAACTTTATTTGTTGTGTAAAAATACTTGAAAATTTAATACAAGGCTCCTATTATAATGTAACAATGATATTTGAAAAATATTAAAAGTCCTTAATCACAGTTTTTTTTTTTATTAGCATTTAATATTCAAAAATTGACAAAATATGGAAACATCACGAAAATTAGCAAATTATTTCGAGTTAAGAATTCGTAAAAATTTTTCTTTTTAAATCTAAGATTTGAAAATTTAATACAAGATTCCTCATACTATTTTCTACCTTTATCAATAAAAAAAAAAATGTCAACAAGAAATTCAAATTAATTTTTATGAGCGTTTGAAATTCATATTTTTACAACATTTGATATTCCCTTGATTTCTCATGTGACGATTTTCTTATTTAAAAAAAAAATAATTTTCTTAATTAAAAAAACGAATGACTGTGGATACTTGAAAGTTTCACTGAATGTTTATATTAGCATTTTCTATAAATGATAAAATTTATAAAATAAACTCTTTTTGAGCTGTTTACGGACATTGTCAGTATTCACTTTTTTTAGTTTTTTTTTCTATAAATATCAATAAAGTTATATCTATTGTGTTGAAAAGTATAAAAATTGAATACAAGACTCATGATATATTATTACAATATCAGTTGAAAAACATTAAAAATGCATAGGCACAAGTTTTTTTTATAAACATTTAACGACCGAATTTTGACAACATTTATGAAATATAAAATTGAATAATTATTTTGTAGTTAAAAATGTATAAAATGTTCAACTTTTATATCTAAGGCTTGAAAATGTAAAACATACTTTTTTAATTATTTTGATGTAAATATATAATATTAATTCAACTTACTGAGTATCGTATTAATAATAATTAAAAAGTAATTACAATATATAAATATAATATAAAATATCCACACTGACAAACCGTCATCGCTCAGAATCGTTTTTCTAATACAATGATATTATATCATTGAAATCAAATGTAATACCATCCATTATACAATGACCCACTTGTAAGCTATTGTACAGCAGAGTGACATCCATTTACCCACCTACTTTTCTAGTTTTTTTTTCTATAAATGTCAATACAATTTTATTTATTGAGTTATAAAACCTGAAAAATAAATTTTATAAGACATGAGAATTGATAAATAAACATTCGGTAAGATTTTAATTAATCTACAGTTATTCGTTTTTGAATTACACCAAAATAAGAAAATCGTTACGTGAGAAATCGAGTGAATATCAAATGTTGTAAAAATACGAATTTCAAACGCTCATAAAAATAAAACTTATTAGGAATTTGTATTACATTTTCAAATCGTAGATTTAAAAAGAAATTTTATATGAATTTCTAACTCAAAATAATTTGCAAATTTTCGTCATGTTTACGTATTTTGTCAATATTTGAACTTTAGGTGCTTATAAAAAAAAATTGTGACTATGGATTTTTAATTTTTTTCATCTGTCGTTGAAAAAACATACTAGGAAGTCTTCTTTTAAATTATCCAGCTTTTTCAACAATAAATAAAATGTTATTGATATTCATATAAAAAAAATAAAAAAATGGAAATTGAAAATGTTCGTAAGCAGCTCAAAATTAGTCAAAATATTTGGAAAATATTATGGTGTATAGAAAATGCAAATATGAACATTCAGTCAAATTTCATATACCTATGGTCATTAATTGTTTTAGAGTTACACCAAAACCCAATTTTGCGCAAAAATTCTCGTTTTTCCTTAATTTTTCTTTTGTTTTTCACGTCGTTTTTGAAAACTACTGGAAGATTTGTATTTTTGACCCTTCAAAGTACCATCTATGTTCACTTTCCTATCATAAAAGATACTGTTGAAG
>NC_042495.1:18754566-18759677 GCF_005508785.2 Acyrthosiphon pisum
AATAATTTAATTACTTAATAAATTACGCGGTAATAATTGATAAATTAATTTTAATAATTTTAATTTAATTATTAGCAAAATGGATTTTTTTCTTCGAGAACTTGCTGTGATGGCATTACTGCTAGATGAAAGTTATTGATGAACTAGCTACCCATAGGAAGAAAACTTGATTTTTATTATAATTTTTTACTATGCTTTAAAAAAATAATAAATGCGATGTACTAAAAAATAATGATTAAAGTTACATCTAAACTTTTAATGCCTACATTAATAAACTATTAATAAGAATATATCATATTAAATAGTATACAATATTTATATAATAATATGTGACTAAAATATCATATTATGATTATACCTAATATAAGTTGTTACAAAATGTTAGTTGATTAAATACAGATGTAACGAATATTTTTTTTAAATTTAAATCCAACCTCATGCATTTTTGTCTTAGACGTTGACTCGCCTCAACACAATTTAGTAGGTGTATAATGCTTTTACAAACTGAAAATGATATCATAAATATAGTTATAATCAGTTAGTGAACATTGGTACTTAGTAGGTACCTATACAAGGTGTAACAGAAAGACTTGACGAAAAAAAAATGGTATGCTACTTAAACGTATGACAAAAATTGTTAAAATTATATGATTAGTAAATAAATTAAGAAATATACTCATGTCAGCAAATTCTCAAAAAAAATATTTATATTTTAAAAAATTCTAAAAAATAAACTACTTGACTAGATATTATATTACATATTGGTATATTATAATAGTGCATACCGTTAGCTGAAATCATGCAAATGTCAACGATGTTATTCTATGTACATATTCTATAATTATAAGTGTGTTAAACAGTTTACGTATGTTCGTTATATAACTGCAAAAAACAAACAAACGTCAAAAATTACAATATGATCGTATAAATATATAGTTTAAAAATAGGTACAGTGGCGTAACTACAGATGTGATAGGGGGTGCGTATGTCATTCAAATTTCAAATATTTATAGCGTTTATTCTTTAAAGCGTCTAAACATAAAACAATTAACCAAATAATTCAATAATTAAACTTTCCATTTGGAGACCACTATACTTGAATAAATATTGAACACATTCGCTGCAATCGATAGCCAATTATGTTTAACACTTTGAATTTTAATATCATAAAATACTATAGTAAGATGTGTTAACATTTTTTCTCTAATATTTGGTTGGTATGATTGTAATATAAGGACTGAATTTTTATGGAAAAACATTTTCTTTACAATTCACCAAGAATTAATTTGATTCGAAATGTTGATGTCTTGTAGTGAGTAGATTCTATGATAAAATAACAAATTTTTGCATATTTTCTCATAATTATGTAAAAATGACTATTAATTGCGTATTTCTATATAATTGCAAACATAAAAGTTGCATTTTTTATGGATAGTTGATGATTTTTTTTGATTTTTATCTCTAATTCAAAAAATATTAATTTTTTTAAAATTTAATTTCCTGTTCTGATCATCGACGAGGCAAGGCAGCACACTCGCCGGTTCTGAAATATACATATATCTATGCTACGTGCCAATCGAACAAATTTCTAATTTGAAAATATACAATCACATTTTGTATATTCATACTGGTACTCAATACAAAATAATAAGTATTACATTTTCCATATTCCATTAATTTTTCATTTCATTTCAGTTTGTATTAATTCGTGAGCAGAAGTATACTGACGATTCAATCGAATTTTTTATTAACATCTACGATATACCTATCTAATATGTTTTGTAATTTTATTTAGATATTTAGTATTTTTTTGCATATTTTCGTATTCTAGGGTAAAAATGACTATCAATTGCATATTTCCATATAATTGCAAACATAAAATTTGCATTTTTTATGAATAGTTGATGATTTTTTTTTTTTTTAGCTTATTTTATTACTTTACTTTGTTCTATATTCTATTAATTTTTCATTTATTTATATAAACAGTAGTTTGTATTAATTTGTAAGCAGAAGTATACTGACAATTTCAATCGTATTTTTATTAACATATACCCACTAAATATATTTTCTAATTGTATTTGGATATTTAGTTTTTTTTTTAATTTTGAATTTTTAGTGCATAATAAAGTGCATATTTAACAATAGTTGTTGTAGAACAACAAATCGTGAATGATAGTATAATCTTAATATTTGCAATATAGAATACTGAGGGGTGTGGGGGGCAGAGCCTCCCACGATTACGTGAGCAATAAATTCATAATATTCTATAGTACCTCCAAGATTTGAACTCTAGTTGCGTCACTGAGTAGGTAGGTACTTAACAATAAATCAACATATTCATAATATTATAGCCATATTATATTTACAGTTTTATGTAAAATGTTTAATAGTCACGTATTTAATACATACTCAAGGATTAGAATGTGATGTTTTACATTCTCGGAGTGTCGAGTAGCATGTTCGTGTTTGTTGTTTAAGGATATTCAACTGTAAAAAACTTGTGTTATAAGTGACGCCAAAGGCACAGGGTTCTGGTGCCATTGCAGGTTCGTAAATTTTACGACTTTATACTACATAAAATGATTGTTACAATATTGGAAAAAAATGTAACGCAATATCTATTGTTTAGATAATTAAAAACCAAATATCGACAGCGAGCAGCTAAGCTTACTGCAATCCCTAAATCTCCATCCCCTATAGTGGCTAGTTGTCATCTCTTATTGAAACTTTAAATCATTATTATAAAAAATTAACAAATAATAGACACTTATACAAAATACAATATTTATTATTTGTTACATTTTCGAAAACAAATTTATGTATTTTCATAGTTGTGCGCATACCTTAAATATATGCCACCTATAGATACCTATAATATAGTTGATTTAATTGGAAATCAATTTAATCATTTTGACAAAATGGTTTTTTTTTAATAACAGTACCTAATATGATTTGCAAAGTGCTAACTCATGAATCAAAACCCGCAACTCTAAAATTTGAGAAAAATACCTGACATTGAGCAAAAACTATAAAAAAAAATGTCCTATAATATGAATAAAATGACGTTAAAAACAATACAATGCATTTATAGCTAAAATGGCTAAAAAATAAAAAAAAAATTAAAATTAAATTATGTATACTACATTCTGAATCAGGGGAGCATGAAACGAATTTTTTAGTTAAGATATAGCATTAAATAGGATCAAAGGGGGGAAAAATGCAAATTAAAGCCGTCAACCTATTATCTCTATACTGATTAGCTCGCGGCTTGTACCTACCTAATAAAATGCATTTATAGCTAAAAATGGCTAAAAACGCAACAAAAAAAAATCAAAATTAAATTAAGATAATATAGCATTAAATAGGATCAAAGGGGAAATCATGCTGCAAAAGTCGTCATTGCATCCAATCTCTACGGCGGTGCACACTAATTGTGTACCAAGCCAGGTAAACGAATCTTTTTGAACGAATTGCGTCCTGGACGCATTTCTTGTTACATTTCATTTCCACTTAACATTTTCGTTTGAACTGTCTGCTATTCAACCAGACGAACACAAAACTACAGAGTTTGCTAATTATTTAGTGGATACATACACACATGAAAATTCAATATTTCCTCCGGAGTTATGTTCAGAAAATGTTTAAGTTCATAAAGAACCACCAACGTTTACGAATCTTTTCATTTTAAATCTAACAAATTTTTTTATTTTCTTCATCCAAACATATACACTTTTTTAGAAGTTTTAAAAATGTGCAAACTTATACTACAATATTTATAAGAAGTAGTCTAGAAAAATTAGGACCACCTAGAAAACCAATAAGAGAAAGAATACTATTTATAGAAATAAATTAAATAAATTAAATAATAATGAAATCACGATTAAAGATTTTGTCAACATATTAGCGAATAAATATAAATACAGAAAAAATTCAAATAATATGTATTTATGACTTATTATTTTATACTACCTATGGTATTTTATTTTTACAATAAAAATTTTTAAAAATTTCTAAATTTGACGATCTCTATTATGATATTATGTTTTCACAGTTTCAATTTTTTTATAACCTGACATTTTTATTATTTCAATATAACTTTAGGAACCACTCTATTGTAGATAAAAAGGTAACATGAATGTAACATGAATTGCGTCCCGGACGCAATTCGTTCAAAAATGTTCGTTTCCTTGTTTTGGTATGCAATTTGTGTGCGCACCTCTACGGATTAATAGCTCGCGGCATGTAGGCAGGTAAGTAACCTAACTTATAATAATATATAATTATATTGATCGCAGTGGCTTTCTAGTTTCTAGGGCCCAAAAAAAATTATTTATTTTATTTTATCATAATCTATTTATTTTAAAACATTTCATTTAAATCTGTATTAATATACATGTATATAATAAATATTAATATGTAATTTATTACAAATCATAATCGCAGGTATAAGCGGATATTATCTAGATTTCGTTCTAAAAATTAAGATTTTAAATTACGTTACATTGGTTTTCTTTAATCTATTTCTCATAGGAAATACATTAATTATAAGCTAACATGTTTAATTCATGGTTAATATTCTCCATAGGTCCCACGTGACCACGATCATGTTCATCAATCATTTTTCTGTTGTAATAAATAAAATCGTACCTTCTGTTTAATACAAAAAATATAAAACAACATTTTACTGTATAAAAAAAATTATTTTATTATTGGATAATTTGAGATAATATAACAATTGTATTATATAAACTATAGTAATAATTTAAATACAGTAATAAATAATATCAAGTATAAAAATAATATCATTTTTAAACTCGGTGATTTATAATTTTGAAAAAAATAAACAAAAAAACATTAGAGGTGTGAGATAAATGATAATTCAATAATATTATAATTGATATATTTGATATATTATAATTAACGAGTGCTTTAAAATTTTGAAACATTTATGCCGAAAAATAATTAATAAGTAATACAAAGAAATATAAGAAAATTGCTCGCAATGTGCCAAAAAAAACCGGAAACAATAATATAAACAAAAAAAAAGGCGCTCAATGTGGCAAAAAAACAGGAATAGGAATAATAAATTGAACAAAAAAAAATGTGAACAA
>NC_042495.1:18760434-18762891 GCF_005508785.2 Acyrthosiphon pisum
AGTGGCGCCCAACCTTATTACTAGTTGTATCGGATAAATAAGGGGTGGGTGGGTATAATGACATAAAATAATTAACTCGAAATATTATGTTCATTATTAATCAGCGGTGCGTTGCGCTGTGGTCTGCCGATGTTCTCCCCTTTTCGTCCAGTGGTGATTCCGCCGGCCCAGTCGCGCCTCCGGTCGCCGCCGATTCCACAGCACCAAATTGGCAATTGCCGTCTTCGCTCGCTCAGTGCTTTGGACGTCGCCGACCACCGTCACAACAGTCGTCTTTAGCACCTGCCCAACGTCGACGCGCACTAGCCGCTCGCCGTCAATCGTCGTCCAATGTCACTCCCGCGGCCGTCGTCGCCCGCGAGCAAACTGGCCGGCGATCACACTCCGGCCGCGAGAACGTACGGAGGTGACCAGTGGCCTTTGCGTCTGCACACACCTCGCGGCCATCCCCTGCTTTTGTGTCTTGTCTGGTGTTTTTTTTTTTTTTATATACTATCATTAATTATTTTTTCATGTTCAAAATTTATTCTTACATTTTCAAACCTCTTATCTTTCGGCTCACCAGATATACATTTTTTGCTTATATAATATAATTAATTAAGACCACTATATTTGCGTCAAAACACATATATTTTGGCTTCACCAAACATACATTTTTTTTTATAATATATTATTATCAAATTCAGACCATTTTGTGTCAAATCTCTTTCGGCTCAATAAAAATTAAGTTGTTAAAATATCGTTTTTTTTTTTGTATTAATAGTGTATTTTTGTTTTTATTTATTTCAACAGAATAATGGGCCCCTGAAAAGTTAAAAACAATGTTTCTATTACGTATCAAATTTCAATGAAATAATGTACCTATTGAGATATTTGATATCATGAATAGTTAACCGGTGTACCCTTATGTATGATGTGAATAGAGGTATAAAATAATATAAACAAATTTTATATTTTTTTTTACAAACAGGACTTATATTTTTTCTGGTTATGATAATATATTGCAATAATTAATACATAATATATTTGAATACTATTTTAGTAAATTACTAAAAGTAACTACTGCTAGTATTTAAGATTATAGAATAATAGTCTATATTATTCAAAGGTGTTTGCAAAAGTATGCCTGAGTCATACTAATGGTAAATTCAATGATAAATCGTTTGGTACGTCATATGAAGGACGATTCAAAGTAAAAACGGTGTGTCATCCTACATTAAGTGACTACACATTTTTATGATGTTGCTATTTAAGAAATTTATTTTACTATTAGTAATACACTAATACTGTAGGTTAAATTAAATTTCACCTATACCTATACCCATATCTGAGTGTTCTGTAAATTTACAAAATTCTGGTTATTTAAATGAATACCTAATTGTGTACTGTAAATTATTTTCTGCATAATTTTTCAGAAAATGTCGTCTTTCAAAATTGAAATTCGGATGAATAGTTTTTGATTTATTTTACTTTGTGTACCTACTAAGGATCAAGTGCATTAAAATGGGTTTGTAAGACAAAACGATTTGAACATTTTAGTTAATTATGTAAACAACATATTTTATAATTTTCTTCTTTAAATTATCCATGTATAATAAATACAATATTATAGATCCATGGATATAGATCGAATATTTAATCTATTTTATATTCATGCAAAACATTTTTAATGATTATAAACCAATAGTCCAAATATTTTAGTAACTATTAATCTATTCCTTCGAATTTTGTGTTTAATGATAAATATTATATGATTTTTTAAAAATTGATTTATGAAAGTATAATACGCTTTAAACTATGATATAAGTTATAATCATCAACTAGTAGGTAACCGTATTATACAAGTCTAGATGGTGCAAAATATTTCTTACAAAAGATGATGTGTAGACATACATTTTCTAGTTAGCTATCAAGTAATTGTGCTTATATTCTGAAATTGGTATCAAATGATAGGATGTATTTTCGAAAATTACAGTTTAAAATATTAAAATTGGTGTGTTACAAACTTAATATACCTTAAAGTAAAATATTAAAAAATTTTATTATAGAATAAATAAATTAAATATCTTTAATTAAGTAAAAATATAATTAAACTCCACAGTTTTAATATTTTATACTAAATTGAAAATTATTATATTTAAACCTGAGATTAGATAGGTAGGTACCTACGCTATAAAAATAGTTGTAATTGCTTTACTTATAAATATATATATATATATATGTCTAATATCTAAAAATTAAAAATAATGGATATATTCAAGACATATAAGAAATAGAGAAAGTGGTTTTATTTGACTATTCAGGATTAGTTTAAAATATTTAAATTGAGTAAATATCGTGGGTTTTTTTAACAAATTAAAATACTGGAAGGTTTCAGATAGATAAATTAAAAATAAATATTTACATAAAATTTATAATTAAAATTTGGTAAGGAGCTTTTTTCTTAAATTTATTTTA
>NC_042495.1:18765148-18771206 GCF_005508785.2 Acyrthosiphon pisum
CACCAATTTCAATATTTGCTAAGGTAATTTTCGAAAACACACCTTATTATTTGATACCAATTTCAGAATATAAGCACAATAACGTCAATAACTTGAGTATACCTATAGCCAACTAGAAAATATATGTCTACACATCATCTTTTGTAAGAAATATTTTGCAAATTAATCCCAAAGTTTTTCATTATAAAACCGAATTCTCTTATAAGAAAAATTTAATACTTCTATTTTTTTTTATTTTTAGATTAAAAATGCATTTTTTTACCAAACAAATCTGAATAATTTCTAGCAGAATATCGTATCTGAGCTTTAAATAAAATAAATTTAAGAAAAATGCTCCTTACCAAAGTTTATGTAAATATTTATTTTTAATTTATCTATCTGATTCCTTCCAGTATTTTAATTTGTTAAAAAACCCCACGATATTTACTCAATTTAAATATTTTAAAGTAATCCTAAATAGTTAAATAAAACTATTATCTCTATTTCTTATACCCCTGAATATACCCATTATTTTTAATTTTTAGATATTAGACATATATACATTTTTAAGTAAAGCAATTACAACTATTTTAATAGCATACCCAATTTATCTCAAATTAAATTAAATTTTTACTTAAATAAAGACATTTAATTTATTTATTCTATAATAATATTTTTAAAAATATACTTTTTAGCATATTAGGTTTGTTTAACACTCACCAATTTCAATATTTGATAAGGTAATTTTCGAAAACACACCTTATTTTTTGATACCAATTCCAGAATAAAGGCACAATAACTTGAGTATATAGCCAGCTAGAAAATTATGTCTTGACATCATCTTTTGTAAGAAATATTTTGCAAATTAATCCCAAAATATTTCATTATAAAACTGTTTTCTCTTATAAGAGAATTATAATATTACAAATTTTTTTAATTTAATTTTATAACATGACATCTTTTTACCGGACAAATCTGAACAATTTCTAGCAGAATATCGTATCCGAGCTTTAAATAAAATAAATTTAAGAAAAAAGCTCCTTACCAAATTTTAATTATAAATTTTATGTAAATATTTATTTTTAATTTATCTATCTGAAACCTTCCAATATTTTAATTTGTTAAAAAAACCCACGATATTTACTCAATTTAAATATTTTAAACTAATCCTAAATCGTTAAATAAAACTATTATCTTTATTTCTTATACCCATTATTTTTAATTTTTAAATATTAGACATATATACATTTTTAAGTAAAGCAATTACAACTATTTTAATAGCGTACGTACCAGGTACCTATCTTATCTCAGATTTATATAAAATAATTTTCAATTTAGTATGAATTTTATTAAAACTGTGGAATTGAATTATATTTTTACTTATATAAAAATATTTAATTTGTTTATTTTATAATAAAATCCTTTAAATATACTTTCCCGGTATATTAAGTTTGTTAAACGCCCCACCAATTTAATATTTTATTAGCAAATCTCGTAAACACATCTTATTTTTTGTTACGAATTTCAGAATATAAGCATGATTACTTGAGTATAAGCCAACTAGAAAATATATTCTAGACATCATCTTTTGTAAGAAATTTTTTGCAAATTAATCCCAAAGTTTTTGATTTAAAAACCTAATTATCTTATAAGATAAATATAATACTTCTATTTTTTTTTTTATTTTTAGATTAAAAATGCATTTTTTTACCAAACAAATCTGAATAATTTCTAGCAGAATATCGTATCTGAGCTTTAAATAAAATAAATTTAAGAAAAATGCTCCTTACCAAAGTTTATGTAAATATTTATTTTTAATTTATCTATCTGATTCCTTCCAGTATTTTAATTTGTTAAAAAACCCCACGATATTTACTCAATTTAAATATTTTAAAGTAATCCTAAATAGTTAAATAAAACTATTATCTCTATTTCTTATACCCCTGAATATACCCATTATTTTTAATTTTTAGATATTAGACATATATACATTTTTAAGTAAAGCAATTACAACTATTTTAATAGCATACCCAATTTATCTCAAATTTAATTTAATTTTTACTTAAATAAAGACATTTAATTTATTTATTCTATAATAATATTTTTAAAAATATACTTTTTAGCATATTAGGTTTGTTTAACACTCACCAATTTCAATATTTGATAAGGTAATTTTCGAAAACACACCTTATTTTTTGATACCAATTCCAGAATAAAGGCACAATAACTTGAGTATATAGCCAGCTAGAAAATTATGTCTTGACATCATCTTTTGTAAGAAATATTTTGCAAATTAATCCCAAAATATTTCATTATAAAACTGTTTTCTCTTATAAGAGAATTATAATATTACAAATTTTTTTAATTTAATTTTATAACATGACATCTTTTTACCGGACAAATCTAAACAATTTCTAGCAGAATATCGTATCCGAGCTTTAAATAAAATAAATTTAAGAAAAAAGCTCCTTACCAAATTTTAATTATAAATTTTATGTAAATATTTATTTTTAATTTATCTATCTGAAACCTTCCAGTATTTTAATTTGTTAAAAAAACCCACGATATTTACTCAATTTAAATATTTTAAACTAATCCTAAATCGTTAAATAAAACTATTATCTTTATTTCTTATACCCATTATTTTTAATTTTTAAATATTAGACATATATACATTTTTAAGTAAAGCAATCACAACTATTTTAATAGCGTAGGTACCTATCTTATCTCAGATTTATATAAAATAATTTTCAATTTAGTATGAATTTTATTAAAACTGTGGAATTGAATTATATTTTTACTTATATAAAAATATTTAATTTGTTTATTTTATAATAAAATCCTTTAAAATATACTTTCCGGTATATTAAGTTTGTTAAACGCCCACCAATTTCAATATCTTATTATCAAATTATCGTAAGCACACCTTATTTTCTGATACCAATTTCAGAATATAGGCACGATGACTTGAGTATATAGCCAGCTAGAAAATTAAGTTTTCACATCATTTTTTGTAAGAGATAATTTGCAAATGAATCCCAAATTTTTTCGTTATAAAACTGAATTCACTTATAGGATAAATATAATACGCATGATAATAATTAATTAAGTTGGCGAATCGCAACTGCGATTTGATATAGAGGCGTGGTGACTTTCACACATTTTAAATAATAAAATATGAAAGCGTTTTGGTTTGCGCCCATTTTATTTAAATAATAATAAGAAAACAAGAAGAAAAACCTCTTTACTTTGAACGCAAATGCGTCTAGAATAATATAATGGTAAAATACTCTTGCACGTTGGCTAACAAAACGAACAAGACAAACGTACATAAATATGATCATATAGAAACAATTATATAATAATAATTTAGTCTTTTATGAACCTAAAAATAAGAAGAACGCTTCAAACAAATAACCAATTGCTTATGGAGGTTTGCAAAAACAAAAAATAAATAATAAAGAAATAACGTTTAGAAATTGAACATTTAGTAAATAAATTAATATGGGTTATAATAAAGATTGAATAATAATACTTACATATAAATTACCAATACATACGGTTAAATTATAAAATATTGGCTTGATGACGGCGTGCCAGAACTACGAAAACTAATATTTTAATCCTTGGTCCTACAACAAAATTATTCTAATGTATATTATAAACATTACAATATCAGCTATTACAATATTTACAAATTATCTTATTTCGCGTAAATTTTAGCTCGTTGCAATTGTCCACGTTTCGACACACCAACGATTCTAAACTGGCAGTCTTCACCAAATTAAAAAAATCGACTCCACCGAACGTGTCCGGTGCCCACAAGTGTTTTGTGGTGATACTATTTGTCAGTATTGCGTTAACGATATAATAGTTAGACAGGACTTTGGCCGTGGGTAGAACTCCGGAACTGGATTTTTCCGCTAACACGCCGGTTAACAACTCCACCTTCTCCACGGTACCATACATTTTTTCCAATTCCGTGGCGGTTTTGACGTTTCCGGTGAGATCAAAAAAGCTTTTGTAAGCAGGCAGTCCTAACCGTCTTCTGTAGTTATTGAAACCCTGCAAACATTGTTCTCTCGAGAGCGACATAATTATCTTGGTAAGCTGTTCCGTCAGGGGGCTGTCATCGTTGGCCACGACCATGCTTATCTTTGAACTCATCATTAATTGCAGGGAGTCTTTTAAAGCAGCTTCCGAAACTTGACTAAAAGTATATAGTAAAATAAAATTGTATACACGTATTTTAATATAATAATATGTGAATGTCGTTGAAATTGCTTATATTTCTGAAATTATAGTTCTCCGGGGACTAGAACAGTTTCCACACATGTTTAGTTTCACTTCCCTATTGTACCTCTACAATTTCTGGTCACCATCTAGAGTTGTATAATACGGGTACCTACTAGTTGATGATTATAATTTATATCATAGTTTGAAGCGTATTATACTTTCATCAATTATTCTTTAAAAAACAATATTATATTTATCATTAGTTGAACGACGTGGCTTTATATTATGCAGGTACAGCAGACGTACAGTACTCACGAATAAAAAGCACATTTGAAAAACAGAATCTTCCCTTCTTCTAAATATTAAAAAAAAAATTAACGAAATCCTACTATTTAACAGGGCCGGAGGGTTTTGCCCTATGTTTTTGTTTACTAAAAATGCATCAGGCCCGAAGTTTTTAACTTAAATCATGAACTACCATGTTGGTATACCTAATAGCTTTTTATACACTATATTATTAGATACCATATAATATGGCTATTATACATGCACCCTGTTCGGGCTGCTCTGTAAATCCCTGATCAAACATAATATTCGTAAGGGCCAAAATTTAACGTGGATATTTCTTTAGTTGTTATTGGTGTATCCATAAAAAGTCTCAGACAGACCTGGTGTTACTGTAGGACGTCAAATTCGTTGAACTGTATCGCAATTTTTCTGGCAGATTTGATACAGCCATCGTCAAGTACAGTTCAAAAGGCTTGCCGGAACCATGGATATTTTCCATTCGATGGTGGTACACTTCCGGTCTGAGTTCCAGATTTAGGATTTCGGCCATCATTATGTTCATCATTTGACCAGTTACAATCTTCCTGGCCTTGGTATACAGCTCTTCGTCTGTCCACATCGGCCACTTCTGTGACAGCTCGGCACACACTCGGTTGTGTTCACGTGTCCAGAGGAGTGACATTACGTAAAGCATTGTGCTCGTGCTCAACACCTCGGCCCGTTTGAATAGACGGGCGATCATTCTGCTGGGCTATTTTATAAATTATTAATTGAAATCGTTGCAAAACACAACATTTTTGGTGAAATAGCATTTTTAATCGTTACTTTTTTTAAACTTATTTACTTTCATGAACGACGGCATACAAAAAATATTTTTACCGAGCATTTTGAGGTATTAAAATACAATTTCGAACGAGTACCTACAGACTTACAGTTAATTTGTTTAAAGTATAATATAATAGTATAAATTATCGGATTGCAGTATTGTAGTAAACTGATATTTTGCGAGGTAGGTAAATTACACTTGTAATTCCATCCATTAAATAAACATTAAAATATACTCATGGGTATATAAATGCAAAACTAGTTCAGTTTCGGTATTATAATTAAAAACGTACCTATATGTATATTATGTTGTAATTGAGAAAATTAAAAAGGTGGGTAAGTGGATGTCGCTCTGCTGTACAGTAGGTTAGAAGTGGGTCACTGTATAATGGATAGTATTAAATTTGAATTCAATGATATTATATCACTGTATAAGAAAAACGATTCTGAGCGGAGACGGTATGTCAGTCTAGGTATAAGACATGATATTATATTATAGTCTATAGTATTTAAAAAAAATTGACCTATAATAGGTACCTATAATAAATTCCAAATTAATCATATCATATATCTATTAGGTACTTATAACGCGTTATACATCAACAAAAAAACCGTGGTAAAATCATAGATATATAATAGTATACTTTAGAAGTCTCAAGTACCCACATCGATTTTGCGTAAAAATTCCCGTTTTTTGTTAATTTTTCTTTTGTTTTTCACGTCGCTTTTG
>NC_042495.1:18773053-18780873 GCF_005508785.2 Acyrthosiphon pisum
CTCCCATTGTATTTTTTTGCCGAACAGAAAACCACTTATTAGGTATTACAGCTGTTTAGTCATTAATTTTTTATTAATTATTAATTTTATTCGTTGAGTCAACAAGCTTGAAATTTAATACGAGGCTCTTAATATATTCTTACAATAGCAATTGAAAAATATATAAATACAGTCATAATTTTTTTTTATAAGCATTTAGTTCGAATTTTGACCAATTACGAAAAAATCATGAAAATGTGCAAATTATTTTGGGTTAGAAATTCATAAAAAATTTTATTTTTAAATCTAACTATCTAAGATTTGATAATTTAATACAAGATTCCTCATAAGTTTGTCTATCTCTATCAAAAAAAAAATGTTTACCGGAAAGTCAAATTAAATTTTTATGAGCGTTTGAAGTTCAAATTTTAACATCATTGCATATTAACTCGATTTCTCATGTGGCGATTTTCTTATAATGTATTTTTTTTTTATATATAATATATTATAACAATAATACATTTTTATTTGTTTGGTCAAAAAGCATGAAAATATTATACACGGCTCCTAATACATTTTACAATAGCAGTTGAAAAATATTAAAAATACATATGCACAGTTTTTTTATAAATATTTAAAGTTTTGATTTCGACAAAATGTATCAAACTTAATATTTAAAATGCGGGTAAGTGGATGTCACTCTGCTGTATAGTAGGTTACAAGTGGGTCGATGTATAATGGATTGTATTAAACTTGAATTCAATGATATATGATAATTTGTATCCAGGATAAAAAAAAAAATAAAAACCATTGTAAAACCATTGTAAAACCATTAGCTTCTAAAATGATTTAGAAGGTAAAAATGTACCTATATATATTAATAACAACAATATAAATATAATATACAGTATCCTAGGCTGCCAAACCGTCTCTGCTCAGAACCGTTTATTCCACACATGGTATATATCATTGAATTTAAATTTACAGTCATCCAGTTGTAGCCTATTGTACAGCAGAGTGACTTCCACTTATCCACTTTCTTTTGTTTATTCAAAAAAAAATAAATGATGTCCTCCCCATTTAAAATTTCTGGGGACGCCACTGTATAGGTGGTACATTTTTAAATATATTTTAAATACAATTTAAGACTTTTTGAGCGACTATCATAGACCATTAAAATAATTTTTTTATTTTCTTAACATTTCGAGGGGGGCTGCAGCCCCCTCCCCCTGGCTACGCCACTGATTATGGTGATGAAGGTGTAGAAGGTACATGTCATAAAGAATATGCCGATCATGCTCTATTATTTAAATGACAATCTTTAAGCTCTAATTTTTGGCAAACTAATAATGTTTTTCTTCCAAAGGAAAGGTACCTAGACAAAAGTAAATAACATTTTATTATTTTCTATTTTGATCTGAAATAAAATCAAATATTTAACTTATTAAGTTATGATTTTTTGATTCTGGTTATTCATGTACACACATTTTTCAGAATTTTAAGGATGCCCTTTCATATCTTAATGGGTGGGAGGATGAAATGAAGACCAACAAAATAGATCCCAACGATTTCCTTACAATAACAACTGCACAGGGTCTATGCATAGGCACAAATAGAGTTTGGGATTTGGGGGGGGGCTAAAGCCTTATTTTGATAATATTGAATAAGCTTAAGGCAAAATGTAGGAAATGTTTGGGAGGACTATAGACATTTTTGGGAGGGCTTAGCCCCTAAAGTCCCCCCCCCCTATTTGTGCCTATAGGTCTATGTGTCACTATTCAATTGACAATTGACTTTTTTAAATATTTATTTGAAGAATGAGGGTTTGAATATGTTCTAACAGGAAAGATGTGCCAAGATCCATTAAAAGTAAGTATGAAAAGAAGACTGGTTGACATTGGTCGGGTATTGTTGATTTTTTATAACTATTTTAAGCAATGACAAACCATTGCATTCTAAGTAGATAGAAAAATAATTAACTAATTTTGTGATACAAGTAAATTAATATGTATTATATTATAATTGTAATTACAATTTAATATATTTATTAAATTCAATATAATAATATTTAGGTATAATAGGTTATAATATAGTATTGTACAATTGGTATCTTTGTATCTGCTAAAAATATTTCACATAAACATAAGACATTATAGAATTATTCATATTTAATTTTATATCTATGAATAAATGTAAATAAGAAATATTGAACATAGAAATATGTATTAGATATTTGTTGGTATAATTCGTCAGTCAGCCGTTCCCCTGCGCCAACTTTCCTACATTTTTACAAAATCGTCTCAACTTATTCTGTTCTTAAATCACCAAAACACGGGAACTGTACTGCATGAAATATTCCATGATAAAACTAGTGACAGTTCTACAAAAATTAATGATCTCAAATCACGGTTAGATACCTTGATTGAAGGAGGTATTTGGGAACCGTGTCAAGTTCTTCCATCAATGAACAGTTATGAAGAACTCACTAGCATTATTAGAGATTGTGTTGTATACTTACTATGTATGTGGGTATGTAACGAAACAAATTGTATGTAAAAAAAAATATCCCAAATGCATTAAATATTTAAAAAATGGCAATAACTAATACTTTTAAATCAAGAGACCTCTTTATACCTTGTATATCCAAGCACTTTTATTTGTTTAAATTTCTCAGTAAAGTTGTAAGTTCCTTTGCTAAACATTGTACAAATTGTAATGTATTTAAAAGTCATAGAGGAAGTTTTTGAAAGTAAATTTGGACTCAAATATATATGTGCAGAACCTGAACATCAACTTGAATTGGCTACAGATATTTCAGTTTATTTAATAAATGATGCTATGTCAGTAAACTTATCAAGAAAACCTAAAATTAAAAAAAAACACCAAAAGAAAAAAAGAAAAAATTGAAATTAAATTACATTAATTAATTGCTTTAACTTGCTTGGCTTTAGCTTATTGCTTTTTAATAATTAGAAAATTAATTCTTAAAAAATATATATATAAATTAGATGGTGTAAAAATAATTAATGTTTTCTAGGATTTGACAAAAATTTAACATACAATTTATGGAATGATTGGGAGTGCAAATGATCAATTAAAAAATGTGATTAAATCTGTTAAAAATATTTATTTTCAGAATTAAACATTTCATTCATGCAATTTTTAGTTTCCCTAAGCTTATGTTATAAAAATCTAATTTACAGACCTATAATCTATATGTTATTTAAATAATTCTAACTAAGTTGAATCAATGAACAATTTAATATTCAAAATCTTTACTTAAAAGTTTTTTTAATGAACCTCACTACTTCTATGTTTAAATACAAAACTACAATCTGTTGTATGTTTTAAAATCGGTAAGACTACTACCAGTGCTTTTAGTTCACTAGTCACGCCAATTCAACATGTGAAAACGTGTCGTGCTCCAACCTTAGTAGATAACTGTGCCTATACCTAATTTAACAAATATTTCAATCATAATAAATTATAAAACTAAAAGTTTTTGGTTTATTAACTAGTTTTTTCAGGATAATGAATTGTACATTATAAAGTAAACTGATAAAATATTGTATATTTAATGGGAATTAAAACCATAAATATAGAATTTAAAACAATTGTATAGAAGTTTGATCAATGAACAAAAAACATATGTTGTAATAAATTGAAGAATTGCAAATTATAGTAAATTGTATACATTTTAAGTCACTCGTTGTACTACAATAAACTTATCAGATCAGTTACAAATCTAAATTATTTAAAGAAAATAGTTTATATTCATTGTTGTTTCTTTACAAAATGTTAGTACATTTTAGATTGTATTTTTATTGCAAATTTAACTGTTATAAACAAACTAATATAAAAGGTATGATATAAATAACTCAATAAATAATAATAATAATAATGTACAATTATAATAGTTTTTACATAGGTTACAATAATACTTTCAAATATGTTAATGGACTTCTTTTGGCGTTTAATAGTTCTTAACTAGCCAATTTTAAATCAAAATGAATAATTAATAAAGAAAAGTGTACAAAGTTGGAAATTTGCTAGTAGTTTAGTTGGCTGAAGTATTATCTTATAAAACAATAGAAGAATATTAGATATGTATTAAATTAAAATATAATCATACAGTGACTAAAGTAGCATGTTCTTTGGTATAGTGTTTAGCTTTGGATTCAAATGTTTCTTTATCATTCTTAAATTCTTTTGCCTAAAAATCATAACACAGACATAAGAAACTGCAAAAAAACAATGAATTGAATACATACAATGTCCAGTACCAGCGGGTCATTAGGGTTTGGACAGTTCATTAGATTGCATATCGCAACCAATACACCTTCGATGTTAATCAATGGTTTCCATGCACCAGATGGAGGCATTTTCAAAATGTCCAAACAGATTCTGCCGCCACTGTCTATGTTTGGATGATAAACAGGTGTTATGAATGTTACTCTAGGAGGTTCAAATGGATACCTATTGGGACACAATTAGGTAAAAATTAACTAATCAGCATTCAGATACAATATCAAATAATTCAAATTTACTTCACTGGCAATTCTATCTGCAATTTGAAAATTCCATTTTCATATGGAGAATCTTTTGGTCCGTGGAGTTCTAAAACAGTTGAATATACATGTTTTAATATTTCAATTAACACGCCCGCCACAGTGAAGAAGTTCTCATAACTATTTTTGTGTAGTTCCCGCAAAACTGATAGTAGCATAAAACAATCAAAGAAGTTCTATACAATAGAATACAGTTACTACTGTCTTTACGGGAACTACACAAAAACGGTTATGACAACTTGAAAAACAGAGATACGGCCTTCTTCGCTGCGGTGGGCGAACTGTAATCTTAAAGTTCTAACAGAATAAATTAAAAAATATATACATAATATGACTCTTACCAGCTTCTAAAACAGAGGTTGATCCTTCTTTTACATTCACCTTAATACCAAAAGGAGGTTTGTTAAGTAATTGTCCTAGTTCTTTTTTCAACCGTGGTGTATTTAACAAACTAAAGTAAAAAAAAAAACAATAGAATTAATATACGATAAAATACTTAATATTAGAATTTTTTAAAAATCATTCATAGTTGTTTTAGAGTATTTCAGCAATATGAAACGTTCTAAATATAATATAAAGACATTATATCCATGATGTATTAATTAAACTTCAATTTGAAACGATTAATTACATTCATCACAACATTATTGTCCTAGCACAAAATAACCAGAAGAGACACCTTTTATCTTTAACTTATGGGGGAGGGAGGGGTAGATTTGCAACACCTGTTGGCAAACCCAGACAAGAAGAATTTTACGTTTTGGTTATATACAAAAATGGGTACACCGGTTTGCCAACAAATTAAAAAGTTTTTTGAGTTCTCAGCGAGTTTCTCGTCTGGTTATCTTGTGGTCCTAGCCCGATTCCAGCACTTTTTTTCTCATTTTTATATTCTGTTAAAATATTAAAGCTTATAAAATAAATATGATTCTCAAAACTACATACTTATTTAAATTGAACAATAATTTTTAAGCGTAGTTAATTTTAAAGATTAAAAACAATATTTTCTAGTGTCTATACTACGCAGGAAAGACTGATGGAAAATTCCAAAGAGACTAAGAGATTATCAATCTTGTTCTCAAACGCATTCCCAATTATTGAAACTATTTCTCGTTTTAATTTTAATCGAGCTTATAGGTTAATGAATAAAATAGTATTCTATTATTCCTATCCTTTTAAAATATATTTTTATCTTGAATATTTAATTTTGTGTATTTTAATTAAGTCATTCAATACATGATGATTTTAATGTCCACAATCTTAACTAATCGATCGGAAATATCAATGTCATTGTTTAGATACATCAATAACCACAGACTTTAAGTACAGGCTACAGCAATAAATATAGATGGTAGGCAGAGCCCAAAATTAAGAACATTGTTTTACTTATAACTAATATTTCTATAGAATAATTTATAATAATTTGAGTATGTATATAATATAAAAATATAGGTATTACCATGACTAAATAGTTGATATATTAAGTTAGTATATTTAGTCATGGGTATTACATCATAGTTAACATCATTTCATATTCGTTAATTTTATTATGTACATTTTATATTTTACATACAAAGACATAAATACATAATAACTATTAACTAGTCATGATTATTGATTATAATAATATAATATCTACGATATTCTTACTTCATGCTTGGAAGTTGGAATGTTGAGCTTTAGCCGTTACAACTTACGAAATTCAAATCACAACAATGAAATATCGATAGTAATACTAATAAAAAATAATTTTTGTCGTGTATGGAGATTAGAGCAACTGACTATCGATTAATTTAAAAATATCTTCTCTTTAAATGTAATTGTTCTTTCTCACCAGTGACGAGTCGTGTCGACCATAGAAAAAGATGTTGAAAATATTTGAAGCTGTGCAACAATCGTAACGACAGTGGGTCAGGACGTGTATCACGGTCTTGGATTATTGTGGTAATAGGTACGGTGTGCCTTTTAATTTTTAAACGAAGGTATGGGTAATAATTTATTATCAGATACAATATGATATTATGGCGGGGCGCGCAAAAGATTGTGGTTTACGATCTTACGACTGATAAGAGATCGGTTGAAACGGTGACGTATCACCTAGATCCCCAAATTGAAACCGTAATAATAAGTTGCATTTACCACATTTATTAGGGGCAATTCGGTAGCTCATAGCTAAACTTAATATTATTATTATTAGTATTTTGATTATACTTTTAAAGAAAACCATAATATTATATTATTACCATAGAGTAATAATTACTCTAATACATGTCATGTTTACATGAACACTTGAGCTATGTCTGTGTGTGAGTAATAAATGAGCATTAGTTGCATTAGTGTGTTTCCGAAAATCGCAGTAATGCCTTGAAGGACAACCATGTGATCTGCTAATCATAAATTTGCTATATATAAGACAAACACAATAAAATGCCCATGTTCCATCTTAAATCGAGCTGCATCGTTCACGAAATTTCGGATTTCGGTAAAATTAAATGCCCACCAGCATCATTACCAGCATCATTCTGTCTTATCACTAAGTTCCATGAACTATATGATAAAATATTTGTTATCAAATAAATAACAACATAATATTATTATTTTTTCGTATGCCGACTTTAAAATATTTGAATCACTCGCGAATCGCCAGTATTTGAAATTCGAACAAAAATACAGATCACAGGACAGTCGTACAGAGTTCTATTCATACAATTTAATATAAAATCACCATGGATAAGTGTATTCTTTTCAGTGAAACATCCAAAGTATCGCCTCGCCACATAACGTACATTTTCATTTGTAAGTATTGTTTTCTAGTTGTAGTGATTATATTTCTTAATAATATGGAGTCAGTCTAATTTGCTAATTCGTTCACAAATATAGATTTCCAAAAAATCAATGAAATAGAAGGGAATAACGGCTAAAAGTGTTCGAATTAAATGATCGTCTCAATAATTTCTACCTGGCATAGAATCTGCGGTAGGTAATCATTTCACAATTAGTGATGGTAAACAATGCTCAGTAAATTAGTAAACACGGTCAGAGGCTGTCTCAAAACATAATCCAAACCACTTGTCTGGGATAGAGAAGCAAAATAAATGTTAGTGATTCACGGCAATATTGGTACTACTCTGCGCACGACTAGTAAATCGCATCTAAGAGGTAAAATCATTTGACATAATTCATAAATTTGGTATTTATATATTTGTTACAACTTGACATTTTCAGAAAATTTTGTTTCTCCAACGATGAGTCAGAAGTAAATGAACAGACGAA
>NC_042495.1:18780923-18782329 GCF_005508785.2 Acyrthosiphon pisum
AAATTTTCATCATCACTGTAGTTCGCAGTGGGATCATATTGGAATGCCAAGCGATTGTATGATGCCAATGATCTTCGTGTGCTCACGCGATGTCTCAATCGGTCATTTTCTCTTATTATATTTTGTCTTTCTTCTCTTAAGTTCCTTGAATAGACTTGTTGCTGGCTTGCATGTCTTGTGCGGCGGCCGATGTTCGAACGTCGTTCTCTAGGCATTTTGGACTATGGACAGAGTGTTGAATTTAACTTCAAATGCACGATCCACATAATTTACACTGAGCTTAAATGAAATTAACTGAGCAGAGAATAATGACTATCTGTCAAACACTTTATCACGCACCGTTGCTATTGGTTTGAAGTACATAAAAATAATATATAAAAGATATAATAGATGTATAATAGATGGCGCTGTATGTGAAAAACGATTTCAACACTTTTCTGTTGAATTTTTCCTGAATTTTCAAGAATTTTCTTTGCTATAAACCTCACGTAGCCCAAGACCTTTCCAACGAATGCAAAACCATGGAAATCGGTTGGTGCGTTCTGGAGTTATAGCGTCAGGGAGGAAAACCGGACTTATTTTTATATATTAGATAACGTATACTATTACGTATTAGTGAGGTGGATTTATAAGGAGAACAAACTAACAGTACTAACACCCTCCCGCTTATGCGGAGGGGTACGTATTTTTCTCTACAGAAGAGATCAGCCCACTAGGGTGCGCTGTTGGTAGTTGGTGTCCAATTTTTATCATTTATGAGTTGTGTCCGGCAATTTGTACTATATACTACTATTGTAGTTGTAATTTATCAGCCATCGCAATATTATATTTGAAAATATTTCATTCTTTATTTTATTAACTAGCTCTAAGTGAAACTCGGGGCCACTGGACTCGCCGAGAGTGGGTACCGAGTTTGGAGTAAGAGTTGTTTGAATTATAAAAGTCGCGAGAGTATGTTGCATAGAGTTTATAGAGATGTCCTATCGGAATATTATGAATTAACATTCATATTATTAGTATGAATTATGTGAAGCAAAATATGTCGGATTTTGTTTCCAATAATTAACAACGCAACTGATAGATAGCGCTATTTTTCAACTTTTCGTAAATCCGACCAATTTAATATTTTAAATATTTTATAATACTTTATAGACACCGTGCATGATGACTACTAACGCTCGGGCACTAATTTACGGGCACTATCGGCAGTATATACTATGAGACCATATCATTATACTATTAATACACTATCTATACTTACCATTCTCAATAAACTTTATGCTCAATATATTATTATAGTATTATATTATTAATCTATTTTCTGTGCTCATAACACTATTTTATAATTTTGTTTTTTATTTTCACTATGAATACTAAAAGAAATAGCAATTCAAACTGTTGTGTTG
>NC_042495.1:18783811-18787486 GCF_005508785.2 Acyrthosiphon pisum
GGTAACTCAATAAATAATTTCGATTTTTTTCATGATAATCTAACCCAGGTTAAAATCAATTTTATTTAAATGTTAAATGTACTATCAAGAACCTACTATTATGTATTCATTTTAAATACTATTATAATGTATAGCTATAAATAGATTAATATCAAGTTATTTGCTCTTGTTTAATGTTTTATGTGTTAGGTATATATGTTATATATTTATATTTATAAAAAAAAAAAACTGTTCTGAGCCCAGTTGTGGGCGTATAAAATTACAATTATATAATATTATATATTATATGTAATAAATAAATAAATAAATAAATAAATGTAATCATAAACAACAACTAGAGAGATATAATAGAGCAGCAAAAAAAAAAAAAAAAATTGACTTATCTAAAAATGTTCCGGACGCAGTGTCTAGCGGTGATTTTATTTTTCCTGAAAATACAAGTCAAATGTCAGTTAATGTTAGCATTCCAAGTATGTTTTGATGTAGATGATAATCAAGATTTTACGTTTCACTGTTCTTTTGAGGGCAATAATGTTTCAACTCAAGCATCAATACCTCTAACTTCAAATAGTAATCTTAAGTTTACCAAATGTAAATTATCTGATAAAGCTTGTGGTGTAGATTCTAGTAATAGTTTATCATGCTTGTCATGTGAAGCTTTTCATGGATTTGATTCCATTAAAACTGAAAATGCACTAAAAGATTTAACTGGTACCACTTTTCCTATTTTTAATATTTTACTGAAATTAATGCCCCCTAGTAAACGTTTTTCAATTACTAAGGAAAATAAATTATTATTATTTTAAATGAAATTGATGTTGGGTATTACCTGTTCTGCTCTATCTGTAATATTTGGTATACACCGTACAACAGTTACAAGAATATTTTCTGATGTACTAACTACCCTAAGCACAAAAACAAAAGATTTTATATTTTGGCCCAGTAAAAAAACTATTTCAGATCTTTTACATGAGGCATTCAAAAAAAATTATCCACATTGTTGTTGCATTATAGATTGCACAGAAATTCGGGTGGAACAACCTAACACTGTTGAACAGAGAGTATATTTATATTCTAGATATAAAGGGGGTTATACTATAAAATTTTTAGTAGCAATAACGCCGAATGGAATGATGAGTTTTGTCTCCAAATGTTATGGTGGAAGATCCAGTGACTCCTTCATAACCAATGATTGTGGTTTTCTATCATTGTTAGAACCTGGTGATGATGTAATGGTCGATAAAGGTTTTCCCGGGATTAAAACTAATTGTGATCAGCAAAATGCAATCTTAATAATGCCTCCCTTTTTATAGAATGCTAAATTCACAGAGAGTGAAGTTCTTGACACTACAAAATAGTCAGTTCAGCCGGTTAAGTGTCGGTTAACTTTAACCGGACACTGTAAGAACGGCCCTAAGTATTATTGTATATTTGTATGATATGCTTTTATGATAACTTATTCAAAATATATTATTATTGTTTATTAGCCCGTCATTAGTTATACAATAAATAAGTATTCACTATTTTTATAAGTTATAAGTTATAACTTATAAGATTATAATATGTATGTATATATGATAGTATACCTATGTACAAACTTAATTTTGAATTTCTTTCATCCTTAGCAAGATTTTTATATTTTATATTAATTTGAAATACTTTATACATATTACACAATTGTAGGTTTATTTTCAGAATGTATTACTTTAATTTAGAATTAATTAATATTATATTATATTATGTGTGTATGGTAGTTATATAATATAACTACCTATAAATACAATTTAAGTATTAATCATAACTTTATAATTTAGGTAATTTAAGTTTAGAAGATCATTCTAAATTGAAAAAAGCTAAGTCATCATCAATATTTGATGTATCATCTGGTTAGTTAAATAATATTTAAATTATGTTTTAACAAAATATAATTAGGTAGTTTAAATATTTGTGTTTTTAATTATTGTGACAATATAATATTTCTTATATTATTTAGATGATGAGCATCAATCAAATTCATCACATATCCATTTTCGCCAGCCATTTACTTCTACTTCTAGTCATCAACCATCTACCCCGACTTATGATCATCAGCCAATAACCTCTGATTTACAGCCATCCGTAGCTACTTCAATTTATCAGCCATCTACATCTAATTATACTAACGAGCCATCTACCTCTACATATTCTTACAAGCCATCTACCTCTACTTATCAGTCAAAGTCTTCTATTACTTCTGTCCAGCCCATGACAGGTACATAATACATATTTAAAATATATTTTAGCTTATAATTAATATAATAATATATAGGAACCAGCTGGTATCTATTAAGTATAAAGTCCAACATTGAAATGTAATAGGTGCAATATTTATCACATTTATTATTATATAAGATACCTTCTAAAATATTTTATTTCAGATTTACATGCAGATATTCTACAAAAAATTTATAACACCGTTGTTGGAATTAAACTAGATGTAAAAGAAAATAATTATAAAATAACAAGACTTGAAAATACCATAAACGACTTAAAAGAATTTTATTGCGACACAAATACAATTAAATATACAGAACATAAAACATGGGATTTCCCAATAAAAAGTTTGGAAGATCTTGAGAATTTTGAAGAAAAACTTAACGATAATCAATTTAAATCAAATGTTGTGAGTTCCTGTAATAGTTTTATTAGTATACTACCTATTTTACAATATAATATTTTTTTAAGACAGATAATATAAAAATAATAATACTTAATAATTTTTGTTTTTAGATATTGGAAAAAAGTTCATATGTCCAAGATAGCGTGGGAGCAACTGTTCGTTCAATTTTATATAAAATGTTTGATGATAACCTATTGATGTTATTCTCATACATTGGGCAAAAAAAAAAAAAAAACATTTTCAACATTAAATTCTAATAGTGTTATATTTGGTAAATGTGTGCTGTATATACTATTTTATTATAATAATTTAAATTCTCTTTTATATTTAAGTATTTAATTCAACCAATGAATATACTTATACAATACAAATATTAAAATAATGTTTAACCTACCTATCTAATATATATAGTAGATAGGTAACAATAATTAACAAATATCTAAATCATCATTATATAAATTTATAAACTATAAATATTTTATTGTTTGTCTAACCAATTTACATAATCTTTATTCTTTATAGATGCTGTTAGAAAAATATTCAAATATCAAAATGTTCCTGAACAAGAGATATCCAACCCAATAAAACTACATTTGGCACAAGCAAAGGCCCGCCTTGAAAAAAAACATAATAAAAAAAAAGATTAAATTTATTTTGCACCTAGTGTATTTGTACAGATACATATTATGTTCCTATTACAACATTAAAATTATTTTTTTTTTTTTTTTTTTTTTTATTTAGAAAATAAGGCTTCGACATCACAGGTCATTAGCCTAGCTTAGATTAAGAGTACAATACAAAATATATTATGGCTTAATGACTACGGAAAGGGTTTTTACATTGTTAAAGTTTGTTTATGAGGTGGATTTGAGTTAGAAAAGAGATAATTTTAATAATATTATTTTCGTTTAGTGCTTCATCCATATTTGGTGGTATAGCTAGATTGTTTCTTGCGTCCCTGTACTTTGAGCAATCCTGGAAGATATGTTGTATTGAGAGGTCGGCGTGGCATTCGT
>NC_042495.1:18787586-18789138 GCF_005508785.2 Acyrthosiphon pisum
AATAAAACTCTATCCCCCAAGTTAGAGGGTACCCACACTGGTGGGCCTCCCTCCTCACGCCATTCATGTTGTTGTTTCTTATTATATTATCAAATTTACTTATTGTATGTATATAAATATTACAGATTGTAAATATTCTATTTTAATAAAAAAAAATAAAATAAAAATAAGATTCACGTTTGAAAACATCAGGAAATATCTCTTTGTGCCGTGTAATTTTCAAGGTAAAGAAATTAATAAAAAAAAATAGGAATTAAAACATTTAATTATTTAAACACTGTTTTGTTCTTACTTTAGGAACGGTAGACACGGAAGAACAATAAAATCTAAACCAATTACCTTTTAAAAATTCAATTTATTAAATCATTTTAAATTCAAGCAATAATATTCTAATATAGTGATAGATAATATAAATTATAATAAAACAAATATTTAATTTTACCACATATTTGTTATACTTCTTTTTTTTTGGGCATATCTTCGTGCATATACGGTTTTTTTAGGTGCATATTTTAGAGCATATTTGGTCATTTTTTGGTGTATATTTGCATGCATGTTTTGGTATTTTTTAGAGCTAGAAGTCCCTAAGCCTAATCATAACTTAACAAGTTAAATATTTGATTTTATTTCAGATCTAAATAGAAAATAATAAAATGTTATTTACTTTTGTCTATCTTTCCTTTGGAAGCAAAATATCCAATAGTTTGCCAAAAATTAGAGCTCAAATATTAGAGCATGGTCGGCATATTATTTATGACATGTACCTTCTACACCTTCATCACCATAATTAGTGGCGTAGCCAGGGGTGGCTGAGAGGACTGAAACCCCCCCCCCCCTAAATGTTAAGAAAATTTAAAAATTATTTTAATGGTCTATGATAGTCACTCAAAAAGTCTTAAATTGTATTTAAAATATTTAAAAATGTACTACCTATACAGTGGCGTGCCCAGAAATTTTAAATGGGGAGGACACCATTTTTTTTAAAAATAAGCAAAAGAAAGTGGATAAGTGGAAGTCACTCTGCTGTACAGTAGGCTACAATTGGATGACTGTAAATTTAAATTCAATGATGTATACCATGTGTGCAAAAAACGGTTCTGAGCAGAGACGGTTTGGCAGCCTAGTATACTGTATATTATATTAATTATATTGTTATTAATATATACAGTGTGATCACGATTTATGGTAACACTAAATATCTCAGGTGCATGACCTTGTATTGAACTGGGGTTTTCGGGAGGTGATAGGGAGCACTTAAATACATATTTTTAGACCAGTTTCAAATTTTTAGCTCACTCGGTACGCGCATGCGCAATACAACTTACTTTTTTTTAAATGGCAACCCCAGTTTTTTTCTGCAGATTCAGGTAGAGTATTTTTTTTTTAAGCATTTTTTGTATCAACAGTTTTTTTCTATTTTTCAAAACTGACCAAGTTAGAGTAAGTCAAAATTTTAGATTTATGCATAATTCTTATTTAAATGAAATTTTTTATTTTATAACATCTGGGAAATAATAAAATAAGTGCCAAATAAATTGTTTAATTTAACTTT
>NC_042495.1:18790784-18791660 GCF_005508785.2 Acyrthosiphon pisum
GTCAAATTTCAGGACTTAAAAACAAAAATTCCAGCAGCATGTGATATTTAAGTGAGAACAAATCAAGGCGGCAACTTCGAATGAATTTTGAGGCGACTGAATCATGTTTAGAACATAATGGCGAATATTTTGAACAATTCATAAGATAAATGTATTTAATACATTTGATTTTTTATTTAATATTAATATTAGGTACTATTAAATTGTAGTCGTATTATAAGAGTTTACTAAACATATTGTAAAAATAAATTATTATTTGTAAACAGATAAAGTAAATTAAACATTTATTTGGCACTTATTTTATTATTTCCAGTGGTTATAAATAAAAATTTCATTAAATACGAATTATGCATAAATATAAATTTTGACTTACTCTAACTTGGTCAGTTTTGAAAATAGAAAAAAACTGTTGATACAAAAAATGCTTAAAAAAAAATACTCTACCTGAATCTGCAGAAAAAAACTGGGGTTGCCATTTAAAAAAAAGTAAGTTGTATTGCGCATGCGCGTACCGAGTGAGCTAAAAATTTGAAACTGGTCTGAAAATATGTATTTAAGTGCTCCCTATCACCTCCCGAAAACCCCAGTTCAATACAAGGTCATGCACCTGAGATATTTAGTGTTACCATAAATCGTGATCAGCCTAGGATACTGTATATTATATTTATATTGTTGTTATTAATATATATTGGTACATTTTTACCTCCTAAATCATTTTAGAAGCTAATGGTTTTACAATGGTTTTTATTTATTTTTTTATTCTGGATACAAATTATCATATAACATTAAATTCAAGTTTAATACAATCCATTATACATTGACCCACTTGTAACCTACTATTCAGCAGAGTGACATCCACTTACCCGCATTTTAAAT
>NC_042495.1:18791760-18792682 GCF_005508785.2 Acyrthosiphon pisum
CCGGGTGAATATTTATACTGGGTAATATTTATGCAGATAAAACTAAATATTTTATTTATTTTTCTAGTTCGTAATAATTTATAAGTTTGTATTTGAAATATTCGTAGGTATAAGACAATATTATAAATACAGCTCATGGGGGGGAGGGGATCTATCCCTCATATCACCCCCATAATTACGCACCTGGATATTGTAACCCACGACACGTATGTACTCAGGAGACCAAATAATAATATAACCTCGACTCTAAACTAGCAATATTATATAAGTTATCTTTAATTATAGCATAACATTATCATGATAATAATTTATTGCACTTCCACATCATAATATTAAACATAAAATATTCGGGACATCATGATTTAAGATAATATATGGACAAAGTAAAAACAGTATTATAATATTATTATATTTACGGTTGAAATATACATTTTTAAATGGCAAAAGGCTAAAAAGAATTATCTCGAAATGTTAAAAACATTAACGGCGCGTAAAATGTTAAAAAATCTATAGAAATATATAATATTTATATATATATATATATGTAATTGACAACACCATACACCATTGACATCCTGTCGTCTGTAGGTATACGCTTTCATCTTATTGAATTAAGTAATTACTTATTCTTAAATTAAAAAAATTAAATTTACAGTACAGTGGGGTAGAGCGTCATATTTTAATATTTTATTATATTACTATAGTATATTATTTAATAATTATTATTATAATATTTGAAATATTTCATTAGGTACCTACCTACTACAAAAATGACCGGAAAATGACCCATGACAGTGGTGTAGCTAAATAGCCTAAACAGGACGCCGTGTTATGATAATTTTATTTCTGAAATAATATCTAATTTTTCATATTTATACAAAAACATGTTTAGAATAGTTTACGGCTTCCAAGGCATATTTGA
>NC_042495.1:18795173-18796053 GCF_005508785.2 Acyrthosiphon pisum
CAAAAATTAAAAGGTGCTCAATGTGGCAGAATAAATTACAATGAATTATAATTGTAAAATAAAAAAGAGAGACATCAGTCAAGACGAGGCGAGGTGGGGGGTACGTGATGGCGAGTGGGTGCTGCAGATAGTCACCTCTACATCGTTCTTGTAGCCAGTCCTGCGGGGGGACAAGAGTTTCGGGCGCGTTACCTCGAGGACTCGAAGACGACCACGGAAGTGGGCGGAACCCGACCACGAAAGCTGCGAGAGCAACGATGACGGTTGGCGACGATTGGCTAGTCGCGAATGACGTTCCCTATAGATATTGTGCTGCAGGAGACGACTGTGGCGACGGCGAAGACAGTGACCAAAGCTCGTCGGAGCGAGCGACGAAGACTATAATATTATTATTATAATATGGTCCCTAGCCACCGTATATAATAATAATAATTAAAGTCGTCCGTCACTCGCCCGACGTGTGCTCTACGATTTCCGTCGTCAAAGTCACGAGTCGTCTTCGCAGTGCAACGCTGCACCAGTCATACCACCAATGGTACCTCCGGTACAGCTAGCCAGTGTCGTTGTCGCGTCATCGTCGCTCTCGGACCGAAGCAGCCGTGGCCCGCCACACCTCTAGAGGGTCTCCGGACGTCCGCGATCCTGTGGCCCTGCCGCCGGTGGCCGGAGAACGTGTGTCGGTGACTTACTGCCGACACCCTAAAAGTGCACTTTCACGTACCTTATACCTCGACCCCGCATCGCTTCGCCTTGACTGCTGCCCTCGACCGAGGTGTCGGCTGGTTCTACGAACGCTTTCTCATCGTTATTAGCAACCCAGGTTAGGTAGTGGAGAGGTCGAAAACTTGGTGAACATTATTCTAGGTCTACGAAGGCTTGA
>NC_042495.1:18797242-18799502 GCF_005508785.2 Acyrthosiphon pisum
AAACGATGAATGTATTGATTTTACAATGATGTGTGTTTTTTTAAAATTTTTTTTTTTTTATTTTTTTTTGTGTCTATCATCACCTTTTAGGACAGTAAAAAATCTTGGATTTTCTTCAACAGTATCTTTTCTGATAGGAAAGTGAATCTAGTTGGTACTTTGGGTGGTCAAAAGTAAAAATTTCCCAGTAGTTTTCAAAAGTGCTGTGAAAAACAAAATAAAAATTAAGGAAAAACGGGAATTTTTACGCAAAATCTGTGTCCGCTCAAAAACGGTAAATATCAAAGAGTTTCTGTTTTCGGTACCATAAGTCTATTTAGTGTAAACGGGTGTTGCGACATTCGACAGATAGTAATTTTTTATATAATTTTTTCCAGACAAAGTTGCATTTAAAAATATAATTGTTGGTATGAAATATAATAATATACTCGTAGGTACTTAAATCTTTTAACGAACTTTTGTTAGTTGTTTAAATACAGATTTAACGGTTATTTTTTAAAATTTAAATCCGACCTCATGCATTTTTGTCTTAATTTTTCATTTCATTTCAGTTTGTATTCATTTGTAAGCAGAAGTATACTGACAATTTCAATCGAATTTTTTATTAACATAAACGATATACCTATCTAATATATTTTATTTTATTTTTTTTGCATATTTTCGTATTCTTTGGTAAAAATGACTATCAATTGCATATTTCTATATAATTGCAAACATAAAAGTTGCATTTTTTCTGAATTTTTTTTATTTTTAGCTTATTTTATTACTCTACTTTATTCCATATTCTATTAATTTTTCATTTATTTAATTAAACAGTAGTTTGTATTAATTTTTAAGCAGAAGTATGCTGACAATTTCAATCGTATTTTTTATTAACATATACCCACTAAATATATTTTGTGTACAAGTGCATTTATATGAAAATTACAATCAGTGTTCGGATTAGATAAGTATTTTTTTATCTAGATAAAGATAAAGATAATGAAACTCAAATGTATCTAGATAGATATAAAAGTAACTTAACTCTTATTTATCTAGATAAAGAAAAAATACAATTTTTTTTAAATGGGTTTTAAATTTAGGTATATTTTAGTTGGGCACTAGGAACATGATAATAATAATGATTTGAATAAAAATAATTACATTATTTATAAGCCATAAACTTGGTTTGAGAATCTGTATAAAATATATTTAAAGATGCGTTTGTACAATTTCGCGATTTTTATCAATAAAAAATGTATCTAGATGAATTTATTTAGATTAGTAAAAAAATTATCTAAGATGAACGTTTAGATATCTCGTAACTATTTATCTAGATAAGATAAAAGATGAACAAATAATTATCTAAATAAATTTATCTATCATGTTCATCATTTTTTTTTCCCGACGCTTTAGAAAATTACTGGGAATCAGATTCACTTTTAAACTAGAAATGATACCTATATGTACAGAATATAAGTTGAATATCAAAGCATTATTTTGATGACATTTATCTATTGGTTATATTAGATGATATTATATTTACTTACCTATGTATGTAAATTTCATTTAAATCATATTAATTTTTCATTAATATTATATTCATTATTTTTTACTAAAACTGTTTTATCAGAACAACTATTCTATCCACTTTGTATAGGTCAATAGACAAGAAGTAAATTAGTTACTTAAATAAGATAAAAATTAGATTTATCTACTGTATTACCTAGATATTTGGTCTGTATCTAGAAATCTTGATAAATATATATAAAATATAAATATATAATATTTTGTATCTTATCTATATTGAATGATTTTTTTTTATCTATCTCCAACACTGCATACACCATTGTTAAATCAATACAACCATCGCTTTGGTTAGCTCTAAAATAGTTTAGCAGCCACTGATATCGACCGTATAGATATTTGTATATTTTGTTATTATGTCTCGGGTCGTTGACGTGTATAAGGTACTTACCAATGACATGGTGGATATCGAGTGCGGCTCTTGAGGTTCGAGACAATTTTCTGTTATGGCCAGCTTCTTCATAAGATGATCGCTTTCGCTTGTAGTCAGTTAAGGTCAGATTGGTAGCTACAGCTACGTTCTCACCGGTATCATAAGCCTTTAAATAAGTCCAGATTGATTTTTATTAATATAGTGTCTTCGACTTTCAGCATAATTTTTCACATACTCTATGATTTATAATATGTAACATATCCCTTGGTTTGCGTACCCGGAGGCACGTCTGTCTCAGCAGTAGCATGTTTGTCAGAATCC
>NC_042495.1:18801673-18802847 GCF_005508785.2 Acyrthosiphon pisum
CATTTGCGTTGTACAATAGTTTAGGCCTTTAGGGTATAATAAGCATATATAAATTATGTTTAAGTTTTTTTATACATCGGTGATTGGAGTGAATATGTCACCAATTGTCAAATTTAATCTCAGATATTAGTAGGTATTAAAAATGTGTATATACATATATTTATTTAGGAAATAAGTAGGTACCTAGGAGGAAAGACTATTGTCAAACCTATTCAATTATATTTATTTATATGCCATAATAATGTCACCGTAAATCGTAGTTTAAAAATCAGTTTTAAAATTATGGCAGTTAAACATTTATGTAATGTTTTAAAATATTGAGTTAAAAAAATATAGGTATACTCTAAAGTTTTAGGAATAGCATACCAAAACTGGCACTAATTATTGAAATTTAACATAATTTATTAGATACCTACTATTATAATATTATAAGACATTATATATTATATTTATATTATAATTTATAGAATTATACATCACCTAAACTTAATGTACAATGAATTAATACTAATTAATATAATAAATAATAATGGACTATATTACTCTATGATTCGGTTGTACAGTCGTGATAGATAACTGCATCTTTGTGTAATTTAATAATTATATTCTGTGATATGGTCGAAGATTAGACAATAGCTGATATCTGTGGCCCGCGCCATAACGGTCGGCGCTCGCGAATTTTCAGTCCGTAGACCGGAAATCATAATTCATAATTTTGGTAGTATAAATGTATAATATTTTGTTCGAGACTTTTATTTAAAATGTTGTTTATTTCGTTTTTCAGTTACCTACCTATAAGATCTACAACTTAAAAATAATACGTTATACGATTTAAATACAACGAACTTTAGTTTGGAACATTCAAGTTTAGGTAGGTAATTCGTTTTCAGTTAGATAATGTAGTACCTAGCACTTGAAAGTAATCATTATACGATTTAATTATTTAAATACAACACATGGGTAAGTGTAATTATAGCCAATTAATAGTGGAATGTTATTTGTATACAAATATATTATGTTTACTCGTATAATATTTGTTATAACTTATTAAATTAGAGCTTAGGTATAATAAATACAATATAACAAAGAAAGTGAACAGTTAACAGTCTTTCCTACTACCTACTTATTTCCTAAATAAATATATGTATATTCACATTTGTAATACCTACTAATA
>NC_042495.1:18802947-18803050 GCF_005508785.2 Acyrthosiphon pisum
CTTTATATGAGTGTGTGGGTATAGGTATAATATGCTAAAGATTTTTATCTATATTTTTTGTATATGTCAATACAGGTTATCTAAAGAACGAAAAAAATGAAGA
>NC_042495.1:18803150-18812450 GCF_005508785.2 Acyrthosiphon pisum
TACTGCCGAATGTTTTTTAAAATCCTCTCCTTGTTTAACTGAATGTTATCAGATGTCTAAGATTAACAGAACCTTTAATATAAAAGTGAATAGGTTCAATTTACATGACATCTTTGAAGTTTTTGGATCTATGTGTAGCATGAGTAAGTTTTGTATATTTATTAATTGTCATTACCAATTGAAAATTTATTTTAAATTAAATATACATTCCAAATTCAAAAAATATTGTTAATATTTTATATGTTTTGGTTTTAGTTCAAGAACGAACACCTGAGGCATTTGAATCAAAAACATTAATTGAGAAATTACAGTATTTACTAGATTCAGACCATACATCAACCAAAGAAGATAAATCTGTTGAGACCAAATTAGACATGGTTGACAAATGTGTTGGTAATACAGTTCATACAAAAGATCAGGGTACACATATTTCTATTAATATAGAAGCAAATAAAAGTATATCTGAAGAATTATTAGAAATCCCATTAATCACTGAGATAAATTCTAATGATGTTTCCAAAACAAAAGAAATTGACACATTTAATAAGGAGACCACTATAACCGATGAGAAAAACTCTGGTACGTTTTCTTCACCCTGTCTATCTTCAATGACTCAACTAATAAATAATAATGCAAGAACCACATATTCCAAAATTGATGACAAACAATCTCCAATATTTCAAATTAATAAGCAAATGTGTAGCACTCCAGGAAAAAAAGATGAAACAAAAATAAATATTGAGCCAATGCTACAATGTAGTCCAAAAAATATTCATAATTTAATTTCTGTGTATGTATTAATATTATATATATCTAGTAATACATTTTTGCTTTACTCTTAAAATGGATACCAATTTTGAACAAATGATTTTCTACAACAGTATGTCCGTATAACAATATTATATTTAGAAAATACTAATAAAAACTAAAGATAAGAAGTGTGATGACATAATATTTCATAACATTATTCTTCAAAACTTAAATTTATTGAACTAACAAACTGTTCAAATTGTATGCATAATTTTTAAAATGCAAGTGTCTAACACTCTTTTTTTTATAGTAATCAGGCTGAACATCAGCAAATACCTGAAGCTACACCACTTGACTCTATGCCAGGATTCTCTAAAGAGGATAAGATAAAAGATGGTTCAGTTATTATTGATACTGGTGAATTAGTCGATACATTTTTGAATGACCAAAGTTTATTGGAAAAAATTGCTGATACTATCAATAAATGTTTTGAAGCTCAAAAAGAATTAGAAAGTGTATTAGATCCTCCTACACTTGAAAAAGCATTAGACTCTGCTCAGTCTGATCCACAAATCAAAAATATACTGGATGAGTTTTTAGGTATGTTTCCTAGTAAAGTTTGTAAAGAACTTGAATATTAACTTAAATATTTTATGAAAAATTATTTGGATATATTTTATAGATCTTATAATTTTAGATAGGTCTTAGTAGTTATAAGTAATTACATTTATTTTATCTTACTAGTATTTACTTTTGAAAATCTGATGCAATTTAAAGTAAATATTCATAATTAATATTTCTATAAGTTAATTGTTAATAAAATCATTACCAATATAGAAGTATAATTAGAAAAATATTAATTCGGATTAATTTAATTGGAGATAGGTACCTACCTACCTAACAAAATACGTTTTTATTTTTATTATACTATAATTTTTAATTAAAAATTTGTGAATAGTTGACAGTATTGATATTTGTTAAAATATTATTAAAGTATTATCACTGTGGTATGATAATATTCTAAATATTATACTACTAAAGCAAAGGTATATGGATAAATATTTATTGTCACAAAAAACTACCTATATGGTTTTGTAGTTTTCACAGTGTTAGTCATTATAATTTTATAAATTATTTGATATTTAAATATTTAATCAACTATACACACGAAATACAGATAATATAACAACAATTAATTATTAATATATATACTTTTTTTATAATACTATTTATATATTTTAAATTAGAAACTACTCAGAATGTGTCATTGATATAATAATATATAATACAAATAAGCTTTTGTATATGTTTCAGTTTTTAATGTTGACAATACGGAAATTGGTAAAAAAGCGTGTACTAATGATCATCTAGACTCAATCAAATCCCGTTTACGTAGTGCCAAGAAAAAAGGTATATAATTGATCCTCTATGATTGTATACAATCACTAAGTTATATGGTTTTATATGTTTTTATAGAAGATGCATCAAACAAATTAAAAAAGAATAATTTTAATATGCCAAAAAATATTGTTTTTGACAATGAAGAATGTATGAAAGTTGACAATAATATTGTATTGATACATGAAGGTAATATCAGAACATCAACTTTTGATAATTACGATTTGTTATCAAATCAAATAGTTCTACAATCGAATGACTTATATAGCTTCAATTCAACTAAAATAGAAGCAGGTATGCTTTATATTATTGAATACAATTTGTGTGTAGAATCTTAATTAATTTACAATAATAGTTTTTTGGCACCTAATTCATATTAAATAGTTATTATTAATTTTAAATAGCTACTGTACTCTTAATTTGATATATTTTGTATAAACTATAGTTATAAAATTTATTTAGTTGAAAATATACAAAATATTGATAGAAGTAAAAAAACTGTACACATACGTCCTATAATATCTTATGTTTTATAAAATAAAAATGGTTTGTCCACTTATAAATAAAAGAGTGCATGCTTAAATACTAAGGTTATTATGATTGTTAAACCATATACATTTTTAAGGACTATAAATAGGTACATTCATAGGTATTGCTTATCAACATTAAAATATAAGTCCATAGAAACTATCCAATTTGTTATATATAAATAATCAATTTCATGTGTGCACTATATTTCTCGAGCTCCTAAAATGCCATTAAGGGGATTCGTACTGACCATTTTTAAGGAGTTCAATATAGGCAATTGTCTGTATGTGTGCATTCGGGTCGTGTAAAATTGTGCGTAGTAAATGATCATTAACGTGAGTAACACGTGCACATACATACAACATACATACCCCCTATTACACAAATATTAATTATTTTGTTTATTTTAGTCAAAAGTTATAATAATGCTTATAAGCTAGACAAAACTGCATGACTGAACGGGTTGGATTTTAATACTGAAAAAAATATCTTATTTACTTGATTTGTCTATAAGTGATCGATCAAGGGTTTTTTTTCTAGTAGTAAAATCTAAACTAATAAAAATGCCCCGATCGATTACTAGTAAAATAAACAATAAATTCCAGAATGCCACATTTTATTTGTATAAAATTGATTAATATTTTAATGAATGCTTTATTTTGTTTTAAGGAGAAGAAGATTACCTATCCAAAGCAAACTATGTGAAAATTGCCCCAAAAATAACTCCTATGTTAAAGATTCACCAAGGTATGTACAATAATTAATTAGTTAGAAAAAATATTGTAATAATTCAATTTCTAAGTTTTAATAATGATCTATTAAAAAGATGTGATACCCACATGTGTTGTTTCCATCTTACAAGTGCGTAACATAGTAAATTTTACACACAGCACAACATGAGTAGCACCGTTACCATAAAAATTAGAGTGAATTTACCTCTTATAAAATCTAAAGGTAAGATTATTATCTATGCAACCTCATAGGCTTTTTATTATAATTTAATTTCATAACTCGCTTTAAAATTAAAATATAATAAAAAGCCCATGAGGTTGTCTGTATAGATAATCTTACATTTAGATTTTATTTGAGGTCATTCACTTTAATTTTTAAATTAACAGAGCTACACGTGTTCTGCTGAGCGTACAATTTGCTATGTTACTCACTTTTAAGATAGCGACAACACATGCGGGTATCACGTCCTCTTAACATTATATTTACTAGATATAGCATATGATCTGTATTTTGCATTATACAATTGGTCTGGATTAATATTAAAAGTAAATATTCATAAAGGTAATCCCCACCATTTTTATCAAGCTGCATATTATGGATAATCCAGTGTTATTTTGTTGAAATTTATTTAGTCCTTGGAAAATAATGACCTAAACTGCTAAATAAAGATAATTTGTTGTAAGCCATTAAAAATAAGAGATGTGATTTTAATAATGTAAAAAATCTTAAAATTGTAATTCAGACAAAAATGTATTAATTACATTAATTACAGACAAATGCACTTAATAGTAGTTTATACTAATTTACTTATATAGGTACAGATGTAACATTAGGATCTGACAAATAAAATAAATTGTTCTAATTAATATTCTCAAATTTTTCATATAATTTATAAATGCAATTATAAACAACCAGTGAAAATTTCATATATCTACGGTCATTTGTTTTAGAGGGGTTATACCAACAACCAAAATCGATCTTGTTAAAAAACGATTTTGCGTAAAAATTCCCAGTTTTCCTTAATTTTTGTTTTGTTTTTCCCGTTGCTTTCAAAAATTACTGGGAATTTTGACTTCCCAATGCACCAATTATATTCACATTCCTATCAACAGAAGTTGAAAATTGAAGCTACTTTCGACTACTTATCGTGTACAAAGACATATAAAAAAATTTTAAAAATTAAAAATTAAAAAAAATCACATCATTGTAAAATCAAAAAATTCATCGCTTTGCTCAGAATCTAAAATAAAAAATTCATACGTGTAGCCAGGATTTTTCTTCAACCCCCCCCCCCCTTCCCCTGGCTTTTACACTTTTACACATTAAATACGTTCTAGTACAGATAGATATCTGTAGAGTGTTAATACATATTGTAAATTTCAAAATATTTTAATACAATTTAAGACTTTTTGAGTGACTATCATAGACCATTAAAATAATTTTTTGATTTTCTTAAAATTTCAGGGGTGGGGGGCTGCAGCCCCCTCAGCCACCCCCTGGCAACGCCACTGCGTGAAACATATGAATCAAAATCAAAATAATAATATTGATAAAAACAAAAGTTATTTCATTTGTCAGGTCTTCCTGTTACGCCCTTTTTACCAATTAAGCCAATAATAATATAATTACTAATAAATATTGTATTAATAGTTTTTACTTTTAGTTCCTGAAAAACATATATTTCCAAAACGAAGAAAACATCCATTAGAAGTTCCTGGCATACAGAGCAAATTTAGGAGAACAAATATAATTTCTAGACAACCTGTTCAGATTCCTAAATCAATTATTATTGAAGTTCCTAATCAAAGTTCATTTGAATCTCAAGAAAAAAATCATATTGAGATTAATAAGATTATCAAATTACCTGAAGTTTCATCTAAAATTAATGATACAATTGTTCACAACACACCAGATGATAGACTAGAACCTCCAAAAAATAAAAGTATGAGTACACCTCGTAGAAGAAGCACTCATGTAAGATGCTTAGAGTTTAGTACTCCACAGCCTAAGAATATGACTCAAAATCAAGCCCGTTCGGTACTTCTCTATGGTACACCAAAAAGAATTGAAAAATGTTTGGAAGAACCTTCGTCTAGCCCTTTACCAATATTGCAAGCCGATTGGGGTTCAGTTAATGGATTTGAATCAATTATTAAGAAAGAGAGTATTAAACACTGGGATACAGACATTAGAGAAATGGTGGGCGCTGGAATATTAACATCAGATGCGGATGGAAGAAAAACAAGAAAAAAAAAAATGCCACGAAAAAAAATTAAGCCAGTCATTAATCAAGTTTTGCTTGAAGAACAAAAGATATCAAGTAACCCTTCAATCACAATAAACGAATTATATACCGATGTATCAAATATTTCTGAAAACACAAGTGGCGGTTTAATTGAGCGAGATTCTAATAAGCCAACACCAATTGGCCAACAGCCAATAAAGGAGCAGACAGAACTTCCTATTTCTTCGGAAACTTTTAATAATTTTAAAGAATTACATGATAAACAATCACCAATTAAATCTGATTCTTTGAATTCATTGAAAAATGTGAGTAAATTTCCTATATCATTAGAAACTTCAGATAAAATAACTAAATTGAATAATGAACAAGTACCAACTATATCTGGAACATCAATAAAAGTGAATAACAAAAATTTGCTAAAAAAACAAGAAGATTTTTTGATTTTGTTGGAAACTCCAGATAAAACTACAGAATCGTATACTGAAGAACAGTTAGTTAAATCTGATACTTTAATAAACAACAATAATGAAACATTATTGAAAAAAGAAAATGAATTTATAAATTCCTTAAAAACTTCAAATAAAATATCTGAGTTTAATAATAAACAACTTCCCATAATATCTGATTCTTCAAAAAGTCAGAGTTTAACTCAAATTAACCTGGAACAGTCTTATGCTAATATTAACAAACAAAACGATAATCAAAATCAATTAATTGAGTCTTCCTATTTAAAAACTGTGCCAAATAAAACAGATCACGAAAAAGATCCTAATATTTCAAAATCATTTAATAATTATAACTATTCATTAACAGTAAATAATTCAAAGGAATCAACTAAAAATGTAAAAGAACAAGATTTATTATATCAAACTGATACAAACAACTCAAGTGAATTAAATAGTTCTACAAAAAGTATTAGTATTGAACCAATTAAACCTAATCTAGTTGATGAAATTTCATATAAATGTGATGATGCAGCTGTTGATATACCCAAGACTCCTATTTCAAAAATAATATATGAATACAATCTAAGTAAGCCATGTTCACAAGAACATTATGATAATTCATTGACAGAAACATCTTCAATCCAAGTATTCAGAGAAACATATTTGAATAAAACACCAATTTCACTATTTCCTTCTACTCCAGGGAATTCAAGGTCTGTTGATACTATTATTGTACCACCAGAACAGAATTATGTTGAAAGCTCAAACAATACCCATTGTAAAATTATCAATAAGACAAAGAAAGATAAAGTTGAATGTACGCCCTTTAAATCAAAGGAAAAACTTTTGAGTAAATCTAAAATAAAAAATACATATAAAAAAAAAAGCGTTGGAGCAAAACAAAAACAAGGGTACGAGTCTGTTAAAGTAGAGCTATTTGGAAGTGAAATTTCATCAAGTTCAAGTTCGCTTGAATTATTAAACACTAATGAACAGCTTAATACAATAGTTATTAAAAAAAAACCTCAAGATGAAGAGAAAAATTCTGGTTTCAAACACATACCCAAAAGCAAATCAATTAAATCTACGTCTATTGTAAATGTTGATGATATTGAAAATAATATATCAAATGAGTTGCATGCACCTAACATGCAACCTATCAAGACGCCATCCATTAAACCAACAATAGTAAAACCCGAGAAAAATAATGAAAACACATCAGAAACAATAAAGAAGAAAAGTGCAAAAAAGTTCATGGTTCATTTTGATGACCCAGTAGAAAAATGTTTTAGTTTGTCCAAGAGTCCAACACCATGTAAATCCAACAACAAAAACGCTGGTCAAATACAAAAAGATACCACAAATGATGACAACTCGGAACAGTTGATTGGGTTAAGTAGATATTTAAACAAAAGATCGTCAACAATTTATGACTATAGCCCAAAAAAAAAAACAATCAAAACAATTAAACCACGTGTTAAAATCACTAAAATAAATAATGGTGATTCCAAAATTAATTCTTCAAAAAAATATAATGTAGATGGATCCAGTAAGAATATATCAACAAGTGATTTTAGTAATAAAAGAAACACTCTAGATACAAGCAATCAAATAATTAAATTATCTGAGAATTGTATAATAGACGTAAATAAAGGGTCTTATGCGATGGAAAATAATGCAGCTCATAATAAATCCATTGTACCATTGGGGTCTGTACAAACATGTACAGACCAAATCAGGTCTATGGATGACAATATATCTACACCAAATCTTAATTCTAATAAAAAAATTGACATCAGTCTTGACAGATCTGAATTGCCCGTTGTTAACTACAAGAGCAGTGTTAGTAATATTTCTTGTGTTACTGTTAGACATGATGATACATTTGATGTTCGGATTAAAAAAATCTGTGATACACTAGACAATATAGAATATTTAAAACAGTCAAGAGTATTTGATATCATTTCTGAAGATGGACTACGTGAGGTATGTTAATTAAAATAGTATTATAGTTTCTTTTTACTTAAAAATAAACTACCTACTCTTTTAGGTGCTTGAATTGATTATTATATTATTATTATATAACACTGTTTCATATTGGATTATGTTTAGTTATTATTATACTTGTTTACTTTAATTATTATTATTATTTTATTTAATATTTTTCAGGAGGTGTATTTAAATTTATCAGAAACATTTACTTTTCTTGATATACTCTCCGAATCAAACAATGTACAACTATCCGATCCTATTACCTCACAGTTGATAACAACAAACAAAACGTTAGACGTCATTCCAAAAATGGAAAGTGGTGAATTGAGAAATGATGAAGAAATAACCATACCAGTGACTAGCACTCCTAAAAACTGTGTTGAGATAAAAAATGACAAAGACAATAGGGCCAGAAGAAGCCCGTCCTTTTGGGAAGACTCAGTTCATAATTACCCAATAAGACACAGAGACGACAGACATAGGGAAACAAACCGTTGGCAAAATAAAACCTATCATAATTATGATAGAAAATATAGGTAAATTTTTGTGTACATTAAATACAATTTACAATGGTTTAATTTCAAGTAGTTCGAATTAAAACAAACTAAGCAATATCTATTCTATTAGTCTTAAATATACAGCTTATAATAGAAATATCTGACAATTGATATAACTTATGTGCTAATCAATATTTTTAAATTTTTTTTATATCATTTTCAGAAGCTTGTATTACATGTATACACAGTATAACATTTTTATTTTTTATTTTAATTACTAAAAATATAGGTCAATTTTTAAATCTGATATAAATTTTTTTTTTCAAATTTTATATATCCAATTAGTAAATCTTTATTTAAGTCATGTAGTTTATTTTTACAATTTTTTTAAATCTCATTTTTGTTAAGTTAAGTTGATCCTTAAAAAAATATTTTAAATTCAAAAAGTATAAACAGGGCCGGACTGGCCCAGTGGTCTACTGTCCTAGAGGACAGTGGGCCGCTGTCTTTGGCTGGGTTTTGGGCCGGTGCCTTGTTAGTACAATTATATCAATAGGGACATAAGTAAATATTAAAATATAGTAATGCGACATAATTGGATTATAATATATTAATATGAGACATATAGCAACATAGTCATTTGGCATAGCGTATATTAGCATATATTAATGTAGACGTGTTTAGTTATTAGTTATAATAAATCGATATTGTC
>NC_042495.1:18813091-18820383 GCF_005508785.2 Acyrthosiphon pisum
GGCAAAAAAAAATGTTGGTGGCTAAGCCCCCCTTTAGCCCCCAACTAATTACGCTATGGTCAGATAATAGGGCCGCTATATATTTGGGATAATGGGCCGGACCCTACCCAGTCCGGCCCTGAGTATAAACATTTTTCAAAAACAATACTAAAAAATGTTATATTATATGTGTAGAGCATGAGTCAATAAATTATATAACTATATATAAAAAAAAAATTAAAAAATATTGATTAGAACAAAAGTTATTTAATTTGTCAGGTGTTCTGTAACACTCTGTATATATATATAATACATAACATTTATTATTAAATATAAATTATGTGAATAGGCCAAACAAATATCGATACCACAATGAACGATTACAATTTGATAGTCGGAACCATTTTCAAAGAAGCTATCATCAAAATGTGAAAAGAGAGTTTTGGGAAGATTCAGTAAGGGATAAAGATAAATTTAAGCACAAAGATGAAAAAAGACGTAATTACCGTGATTATAGTAAAGGAAACAATTGGCTTGAAGAAAATGAACGATTTTCAATTCCGCAAAGAATGTAATATATCATATTATTATTAGTTATTTTTAATCAAACAAAATATTTTATTGTGCACTATTTGTGTACAAATTACTTTACATAAAGATAATATATTAAAACTGAAGTATAGTTTTCATATACTTACTTCATAAAAATTAATTATGATAAAAATACTTGTTAAGTTTTTGTTCAAAACTGCTCAAGTGCCTTTCAATTTGATATTTGTATCCTTTATATTTATTACTAATATATATAATACATTATTTTAGATTTAAGTAAAGTTAATTGAAAATTAAACGTGACCTAATTGATTTTGTTGCTAATAATGTTGCAGGTCATTAAATGATTTACAAAAGTCACATAGATCAGAAGATATTGTTAAGAAAGCTACTAAAAAGCCTTCAGATCGAGAAATAAATAATAAGGTAAATTCATTAAATAATTACTAAAAAATTCTTTCATAGTTTTTATTTTGTCACAAATATATATTCAAAACATTAAGGGGTTTGGATACCGACTATTTTAAGGAGTTCAACATAGGTCATTTTCTATGTGTGTGGACATGTGGGTTGTGTAAATGTGTGCGTAGTAAGACCAACATTTTGTGGGGTGACCGCGTCCCACTTCACTCCGCTCATTAACTCATAAACTACTTGACACTCATCCTAAATTTGATGTTTATGTATCAAAGAATTCAGAAAAAAATTCTGCTTTCAAAGGTTAAATAAAAACTGTATGTCGACGACAAAAAAAGTAAAAATATTAAAAACTAGATTAAAAAATATAATTTTCAGAAACATTAATACTTTCTGTTTTCAAGTGGTTTTTGACAAAAACAAAATCACTGTATAAACAAACATTTTATAGCAATGAGACATGTTGTATATAATTATATACAAACAATTATTCAAGAATCTACAGTTTAAATTGATTATAAACTGGTAATATTGATATAAAAAATTCTAGTTTCTAAAATACAAATTTAAATCATAGTGCAAGAGCGATACATTTTAAACCTCTTTATAAAATGAAATAGGTACCTTCTGCAAATATAGATGTAATATTTAAAGTTATTTTTAAAAAAAAACTTAGTGATTTAACAACTATACTCCGGCCCACGAGAGTCCATACGTAAACCGCGCATTCATATAGTAATACGTGACATCTGTTTTCTCCCACCATGATGCCATTCCCACTATTCGGCAACGTGCCGATGCGCAGTGACGGACGCGTTCTGACATATGGACTCTCGTAGGCCGGAGTATATATACCATCATAATTTACACCAAATGTAGTAAATAAATACATTTTAATATTCATTTGTGATGAAAATGTATTTCTATTAAAAATGGTTATAAGTGGGTAAGCCTAGACGGGTGATCAGTTGGTACTTATGTACTACCTAAACAATTTTTAACAATAATTTAGTTTTATAAAATGTCAGTTATTTTTTCAATAATTTCCACGATAAATAGAACATTAAAATAATAACCAAAATACTGAAAATCACTGTACACTGAAAGTGTTCAGTGGTGCATCTCCATATTATATTGACTGTTTCTGTGGTAAATTATTGTTATGGATTATGAATTAATTTTAATTTTACAAATGATTATTGTCGACATATTTGATTTATTTGCTTGATTTTGTGTTATTTGTACATTGTTATGCATTTTTATTATCTTAAGTTGAGATTCTAAACAATGAGTAACAAAATAAATGTATAATAATATATTATGTGTTCTGCTTATAAGTGGCCAGAAAATATATATCTTATACAATTAGATCAAACTCTTTGCCACTAATTACTAATTAGTAATAGTTTATTATATTTGATTAAAAATGTAGAATGTTATATTAAATGTATTTATTTATTTCTGTAGACTCCTGTTAAGGTTTCCAAAGTTGAACATCAACGATTGCTGACAAATGTTGATGTTGATGATTTTTTGTCTGTTGTACACGGTAAAAAAAATAAAAATATAATATAAACTGTTACTGTAATTTATTTTTGTATATACATTAAATTAATGTAAATGTTATATTATTATTTAAACTATGTGTCAAAAAAATAAAGTTTATTTTTTTTTTTAAATGTTTGTACTTTGAAAATTTCTTTGTTCATTATTTTAGTAAGCAGTAACATTGTTTTGGTTATTCTTATTTGTTCAAAAACAGAGATAAACAGGATTTAATAGTATTTCAAACATTACTTTAATTTTTCGACATGCATCACTCATATTATTACCTATATGTTTTCGTAATCCTAATGATGTCCATTTTAGTTATAATTAGAGCCCGGATTTATATGCATTTAAAAAGTATCAAATATGATGCAAATACGCAAGGAAAAAGTGGCTCAATATGCAATTATATGCCATATGTTAAACATTATAAAAAACACATGTTTACACCAAGGAAAGTAGGTACCTACTAGATATTTTATCAGAAACAAAAGAATATTTAAATAGTTAAACATTTAATACTTTAAAAACTAAAATACAATTTTTTATAATCTTCATTTTTTCATATTTTAGATTGTTTAAAATACAATGTCTAAAATTCTCAGAAAACTTAAAATAAAACCATCTGTAAATATTATTTGTTATAAAATAAATTTGTTAAATTGAGTTACTGCAGGGGCGCCATTTCAGGTTTTTTTAAGGTGTGCAAACAATTAAAGAGGCCAATTTTTTCCAACCTCCAGGCCAATCGTTAAAAAAACGTTTCTAGTGTTTTCAGTTTTTCATTACAGATTCATTACAGTATCAAAAACATACTTAATAAAAACATATTTTTATAGTTAACACATTACATTTTACCGTTCATACATTCTGTGTATATACTGTATAGTGTATAGTAAAGATATTTTTAGATAGAATAGATGCATATTATTATTATTATGTCTTTTGTCTATCAGTAACCAGGGGCGGACTAGTTACTAATCTAATCCAATATTATTAATTAAAAATGTATGTTGTTATAGCTTAGGTTAGTTGCCTAGTTACTAACCTAACCTAACCGTAGAGTTAACTACCGAATTCCGAAGAAGAAATAATAATATAATATCGCATTGATGCGTCCGAGGAATCTTATAAAATCACTTTTACACGATCTATCTATTCGACAATTGCGCAACTATAGAATATTATAAATAAAGATAACCGAATACCGATATAGGTACCTATAGTGTATTATATACAACTCGCGTTGCACCACAATTATATACATGATTATATATATTATAGAAATTTACATTTTATCAGCGCCTGGCCGATCGAGTCATTGTATAGTGCTTAATACACGGACTAGACACAAGAGGTTTATCATTAAAAGTTTGTAACCAACTATATATTTTCATTGAATATCGTGGTGATCGCGCCGTACTAACCTGGCAACCATTTAAACAAATAATATTATTTTTTGTGAACTAAAAACTAAATGTGTGAGCTACTTTTAGCTACCGATTGTGGTTGAAAAAATAAGCTTTAAAAGTATAAACGCCCTCCAAGTTTTTTATTCAACTTTTATTAAAAGTCTCCTGTAGTTTTGGAGTATATCAATTATAGACAGACATACGTTTTTACGTATATAGAGTAAATAATATAATAATATAATAATAATAATAATTAGTGACGTAGATACTTTGTAATGTAATTTGTCAAAAATAAAACAATGTTCATGCCTAAAATTACCCATGTTGGTAATAGTCCCATATTTGTACCAGCTGGTGCGATATTTTATGATGAGAGTACCACTTAGTGTAATTGTATTTTTCAAGAAATGGATTTCCATTTCTTGAACTATGGTCTATGATCATATTGTGTAACTGTCAAAATTAAGTTCATGAATTGGAAACTCTTAATTTACACTTGGTGTAATATTTTTAATTAATTACATCAATCAAATGAAATCAAAATAATAACATACTGTTAGGATTACGCTAATCTAATATTTTTTAATTGTAGCCATTAATATAACTAGTTGTATATTAAACACTGATTTGTTTTTAAAAAATACTACCAGTTTAAATTAAATCAAATGTTTAATCTATTAAATACCTATATTTATTATTACTCTCTCAGAATATTTATTTATTTATTTTTTTTATTTATTTGTAATAATAACAGGCGTTAGCCCAAATTTAAAAAAAAGTAAATTTACAGTACAGTGGGGTATATAGCATCATATTTTAATATTTTATTATATTAATATATTATATTATTTAATTATTATTACAATATTTGAAATATTTTATTACTTACTACAACAATGACCGGAAAAATGACCTACGATAGTGCGGGTGTAGCTAAATAGCCTACACAGGACGCCGTGTTACGATAATTTATTTTATTTTTGAAATAATATCTATTTTTTCGATATTTATACAGAAACATTTTTAGAAAAGTTTACTGCTTATCCGGGCATATTTAATCTAAAAACAATACGGCATAAAAATGTTCATCGAAAATTCTTTATAAAATGTAAAAATATCTCTATGACAGAAGTAAGATCGAATTTTCTACCGCAGAAACCACTCTCGAAGTTGAAAATCGAAGCATTTTCACTGTTCCATCCGAAATGTGTTGACAAATAAATAAATAAAAATATCACACACGATATGATTGTAAAATTAATACAATCATCGCTCAATCTGTGGATCTTGTGGAAAATTAAAAAATTGTATTTATGCTTAAAAATTAAAATAATCTATGTAAAAAAAAAACCATTATAAAAAAGGTGGGTAAGTGGATTTCGCTCTGCTGTACAGTAGGTTACAAGTGGGTCACTGTATAATAGATGGTATTAAATTTGAATTCAATGATATAATATCATTGTATAAGAAAAACGATTCTGAGCGGAGACGGTATATCAGTGTAGGTATAAGGCATAATATTATATTATAGTCTATGGTATTTAAAAAAAATTGACCTATAATAGGTATCTATAATAAATTCCAAATTAATCATATCATAATATCTATTAGGTACTTATAACGCGTTATACATCAACAAATAATAAATAATCAAGGTGACGCGCATGACTTACAAAACGATATTGATAAGATTCAATCCTGGTGCTCAACTAATCGCCTGTTATTAAACATTGACAAATGCAAATTTATGCGCTTTAGCCTAAGCACAAATGTCATAAATTATAATTATCATATTTCCGGGACTGATATTGAATTATTAACAAACTTTAAAGACCTAGGTGTCATTTTCGACTCTAAACTAAAGTTTTCAGCCCATATTGAAATGATAAAAAATAAGGCAATGCGCAACCTCGGTTTTATCAAAAGAACTTGTGGATCATTCAGTGATCCACTATCTTTAAAAGTTTTATTCTGTGCCCTTGTTCGCTCAAACCTAGAATACTGTCCATTAATTTGGACTAATAACACTTCTAAACAGATTGATGCGATCAAATCAGTTCAAAATAACTTCCTCCGTTTCATTTCCTTCAAATTTAATATTTATAGGCCACCTCACGGTTCCTATGAATCAGTTTTATCATTTATAAATCTCCTTCCACTTAAAACTAGACGCACTTTATTACTATCCAAATTTTTACACAATTTACTTTTAGGGAATATCGATTGTGATGAGCTCCTTTCCCTCATCCGTTTTAAAGTTAATCACCGTAACACAAGTTGCAGTAATTTATTCTATCCCGTCCCATATAAAACAAATTATATGATAAACTGTCCTTCTAATATCCTCATGGCTGCGGGTAATTCCATTACCTTTGATTTTGTTTGATTTTGTTTAGCATGTCTCGACTTATATCTTTCTTTGTTGTTATTTACCTTTTTCATTCTCTTGTCTATATTTGTAACTTATTTAACTGTATTATGTAGCTTAGATTATTATTTGCCATTACTATTATTATTTGTCATTACTATTATCATTGTATTATTATTACCGCGTATACACACAAAATATTGTTAAGGACTTAAGTCCGTTTATATTTAAAATAAAATAAAAAATAAAATAAAATAAAAAACCGTGGTACTATCATAGATATATAATAGTATACTTTAGAAGTTTCAAGTACCCACGAATAATATTATACAATCACAACAAAATAACTAAAATAGTTATCCTAGGTTTTTAATATGTAATTTCGTCCAAATTTGTACTTAAAATGACTATAAAAATAAACTGTGTGAATGTATTTTTTAGATTTTTTGGTAACAGAATTAATTACTTACGTGGAATCTTGTTTTAAATTTTTAACTCTTAGATACAAAAATTGAACATTTTATAAATTTTTAACTACAAAATAATTTTTCAAATTAAAATTTGATCTTTAAATGCTTATAAAAAAAAATTGTGCCTATGTATTTTTAATATTTTTCAACTGATATTGTAACAATATATCAGGAGCTTTGTATTACATTTTTACACTTTTTGGCCCAACAGATAAAACTTAATTGATATTTCTAGAAAAAAAAACTAAAAAAATTGAAAACTGAAAATGTCCGTAAACAGCTCAAAAAGAGTCAAAATATTTTCAAAATTGTATGGTGTATAGGAAATGCTAATATAAACATTCAGTAAAATTTTCATGTATCTGCAGTTATTCGTTTTTTAATTACAACAAAATAAGGAAATCGCTACATGAGAAATCGAGTGAATATCCAATGTTGTAAAAATTTGAATTTCAAACGATCATAAAAATTTAAATTTGACTTTTCTATAGATATTTTTTGTTTGATAAAGGTAGATAATCTTATAGGAATCTTGTATTACACTTT
>NC_042495.1:18822295-18823573 GCF_005508785.2 Acyrthosiphon pisum
TCGCCCGCATCGGGATAGAACGTACAGTGTTCGCGGTCGACAGTCGGTTGAATATTTCGGTCTTCGATTAATGATAACAATTTAAAATACTATGTTAAAGATCCGTAAGCAAATTGTTAACTTGTCGTGGTATTATTATATTGTTAAAAATAATAGTGATAATAATTTATATAAAAAAAATAGTTTTAAATTTAAATTATTTCTATTTGGTGAATATTTTATTTTGCAAAAAAACAATGTGTTCACCCGAGTGGGGCCCCCCAACTTAAACATAGACGGGAGCCCACAGGGAAAAATCCCTTTTTCCCTATGGGCCTATCCACCCCTGCCTTTTAGGACAGTAAAAGTGCTTGGATTTTCTTCAACAGTACCTTTTCTGATAAGAAAGTGAATCTAGTTGGTTCTTTGGGGGGGTCAAAAGTAAAATTTTTCCAATAGTTTTCAAAAGAACAACGTAAAAAACAAAAGAAAAATTAAGGAAAAACGGGAATTTTTACGCAAAATCTGTTTTCGAGAAAATTGATTTTGGTTTTTGGTATAACTTTTAAACGAATGACTGTAGATACATGAAATTGTCACTGGTTGTTTATATTTCCATTTTCTATACATGATAAAATTTTCAAAATATTTTGATTTGTTTTGAGCTGTTTACGGACAATTTCAGTTTCCAATTTAATTATTTTTTATTTCTATGAATGTCAATAAAACATTATTTGTTGAGTAAAAATACTTGAAAATTTAATACAAGGCTCCTACTATATTGTCACAATGACATTTGAAAAATATTAAAAATCCTTAGTCACAGTTTTTTTTAATTAGCATTTAAAGTTCAAAAATTGACAAAATATGTAAAAATCACGAAAATTAGCAAATTATGTTGAGTTAATAATTCGTAAAAATTTTTCTTTTTAGAACTAAGATTTTAAAATGTAATACAAGATTCTTTATAGGATAATCTACCTTTATCAAAAAAAAAATGTCTATAAGAAACTCAAATTTAATTTTTATGAGCGTTTGAAATTCATATTTTTACAACATTTGATATTCACTCGATTTCTTACGTAACGATTATCTTATTTTGTTGTAATTAAAAAACGAGTGACTGTAGAACCTCGAAAATTTCACTGAATGTTTATATTAGCATTTCATATATATACGATAAAATTTTGAAAATAATTTGACTCTTTTTGGGCTGTTTACGGACATTGTAAGTTTTCAATTTTTTTCAGTTTTTTTTTCAATAAATATCAATAAAGTTTTATCTATTGAGCCAAAAAG
>NC_042495.1:18825236-18844842 GCF_005508785.2 Acyrthosiphon pisum
GTGTGTGTCTGATCTTAAAAATTAAATTTGAATTAAAACTTAAAGAAATTACAAAAAAGTGAATGCAGTGCTCTAATAAGCGATACAAGATATGATGAACTCATAAAAGAGGTAGTACAAGCGAAGATAAATTCCAAGAAAACGACGAGCGAATACAGGAGACTAAATAGATTTGACGTACTCACAATCGGCGAGTCTAAAAAGTTAATAGTTTCACCAAGTAAAACCAATAGTGATATTATTTATTTTGTAAAATGCAATGAAATGTTCAATATATTACACATGGCTCATATAAATTGTGGTCATGGTGGTCGAAACCGAATGGAGCATTCAATAAAACAAAAATACAAAAATATTACCAGGGATATAATTGTATTATATTTACAGTTATGTGAAATTTACGATGCCATTACGATAAAAGTCAGTATACGGTTTTGCCCAAATGAGGTTGGTCATAACTAGGTTTGCCCGGTCAAAAGCCGAAATATGACATTTTGCCCAAGGATTGTGGGCAGTTCGCGTTTTGTCCGGGCATTTCTGAGGTTTGCCCGATTTCGGCTTTTGACCGTAACATATATACATCCATGATCCATATATCTGTATATCCCTATACCTATATCGTACATCCCTAAATGGTACACATTTCATCTTTATCTTTATTACCGTTTGCCGTTCAACTATACATTTTTTATACCTATACAGTATCTATAGATTATAAATATCATAAACTTCAAAATACCTATTGTATGAGTCGAAATAACGCATGCGCCCAATTGCCGTTCGATCCATTTGTTGCGTGATTAAGTTTATCCGTTCAATATTGATTATCGAATGTCTTATTTATACCTTGTTCAGTTTCATTTTGACAGTTGTTGCCAAACGTGTAATTTTTCGTAGATTAACTTGAATTTTTTGTACATTAAATCGTATTTATACAACCAAGCGTATTCATTAGAATTATGGCCGAAAGAACTTTTGGGAAAAAAAAAAAATGTGAAAAACAGATTGGAAATAGTGTCTCCCTACCAGAGTATTCACCCTCAAGTAGTCAAGTCTGGGGAGTGGGGAAGTGTCGATCACACTTCATGGGGCTGCACGTGTAGGCTATCAAAACTAATAGCTTAACAACGTGCAGATCGACGGGCGGCTGCCACTTCCCACAAATCAGAAAATAACTTATGTTCATTTTATTAAATTCAGTTGCCAGTTACAACGTTTATATTATATAACCAAATTAGACAACATTATTAGTATTGCAATACATGCGTCACGCAACGTGAGCGCTAGGCGATTGCCGGAAATATATTTATTAATATTCCACTGCTGTCTAAAAAACCAGCCCTATACACTACGAAATAAATTGATCAAGTAGATTTCGCGTTGATTATCAATCAATCTAGCTGCACCCAGCAAATTTTGCAAATTTTTAAAATATTATGCCATCATTTTTACATAATTCGGATTGACTACAATTTGGTTGGAGTGCAATCGTTTCATGGGTAAGTTAGTTTCATTGGACGAGATCCATACGTTCATAACATGTATAAACCAGGGTTTTTTTTAGTGTGCCGTGATGACACATTTTGTGCAGTGGGAAAAGTAATTGTGCAGTGAACATTGTTACTTTGTGCAGTGCAAAAAAAGAATTTCAGGATGATATATTTTATTGTATATCATAAAACAATAATTGAGTAAACTTCAAAATAAAAAAAAAATCTATCTATTAAAATTTAAAATTGTGTATATTATTATTTTTTTTTTTATTTTTTTTTTGAACAAAAAAAATATCTACCACCTTTAGGCACATGCTTGTGATGGTGGTAGAGAGTTGAATAAAATAATATGAAAAATTTAATTATAAATAATAACTGAAATACTGAATAATCAGTCTTTGGAATTAGAATACTTACCTATAACTAATAATATTAAATTACAACAGTTACCTAAATATAATTATTTATTATTTATTCAAGTATTAAAAATAACCAAATCTGAATTTTTTTTTTCAATTCTATAGTTATATGACTCCTTTCCGTATAGAATATGGTCCTTTTTATATTTACTGGCATTGAGTTGTAGTTTTTTGGACCTAGATAATTTTTGGATTTTTGACCAAACGCTTTTCGAGAATACTCCATTCTGACATCAAATGCTTTTTTTTTTATAATAACCCTTTTCATATCCAGAAAGGATTCAAAGTTTTATAATTATATATACAATAGTTATTTTTTTATAAATATACTCAAATGGTAACACATCTAATAACTTAAAGTTTTCTTTAGTTGAACCAATTAAAGTAGTTTTACTTAAACATAACCTAACAATTTTAAAATAAAACCAAAAATTTATTTTATGGGTACACTTTTCTTCAAAATGTTTGTGTTATAATTGTATCAATTATAATATTGTGGTACATACCACAAAACCACATCAAACATTCTTGTAAATTAAACATTAGTACTATACATTTTTTTTTAATACTTAAATAATATAATATATATAATATAAAACACTTAGATATATCGGCGCTTATATTTGTTGTTGTCAAGCCAAAGAAGGCGTTTTAAAAAAAAGTTGGTGCAAATGTACACCATGCACCCACCACCCCCCAAATGACGCCCCTGCACACAACTATTGTGGTACACTGGTACCTAGACCAAAAGTAATTCACTTTTAAATTTGAATTACTTAGTACTTACCATAGACCTATAATTTATAAACTAACTTAGTTTAGATGTCTGTGGACTATGCAGGTACCTTGTACCTACACCTTTTATAGACTACAGTTACCATTTGTTTTCTGTTAACCAAACAGCTATTATAACTTATAAGCCATGATTGCAGACTTTCATTAACTATACGTTAACTTGGTAATATTGTGATTAGTTCATTCTGATCAACGGTATCAAACGCTTTTATGTGTGTTATGTTATATATGTTACGTAATTGTAATAATTTAAATATTATTATGTAAGTTATCGGTATCGCCGCACCGTGCGAATGCGCGATAGCGGTCGTTAAAATAATTAACAGTCTCAGTAGTCAGTCTTAAATCTTAATCGCACATAACGCACTCGTTGTATGTTCTAATAACGTCCGTTCTCTTTGTATGCTTTGTATCTATGTAAAAGTACAAACATAACAGTCTAAAAAATTCTCAATTATCTTCTCATTATAGGTATCGTACATTGTTTTGTGTATAAACTTGGTAGTCAAATAAAGAGCAATAGCTCCAATCGTACTCTTACTAGGTGCTTTCTTAGAAAGATATAAGTCCGATTTTAACTATTTTTTTAAAAATTACAGAGCTATAGGCTTACAGTTTGTACTATTTCATTGTTTTAGCTCATTTGAACAAAGGTGTGACAATGAAGAGTTTACATTTTTCAGGAAATGTACTTACATTGTGAAATCAAAAGTTAAAATACAAATAAAAATTTAATATAAAAATAGGAATTGTATTAGTATATAAGAGATATAATATTTTAATTGTTGTTCACCAGAGACGTATTTAGGAATTTTGCACCCAGGTAAGAAAAAAACACCCCCTTTCTAACCTAAATTTCTTTAGCAATAGGTGTATATGAAATAAACACATTATAGTGAAACTAATGCATTCTTCGCTACACGCCTATACACTGATAATATGAAAGATATTGAACATACATTTATACATTTATTGAATCATCTATTACAAAAAAGGCCAGTATGACATATGTATAAGAATATCGTATATCGTAGGTTATCGTATCATATTAGTATCATTACTTTTTTTTATTAAACAAATTACCTATAGGTATCGTATTATATCAAAATGCTCTCCAAAATTAAAAATTTACCACCCGGGGCCTAAGCCCCCCCCATATAAATACCCCCCTATAAATACGTCTCTGCAGGTTGTTCATTGTTTAATGGCTATATGTTGCTGTGGGCATAATAATTACTCAAGCGTGTGGCGCGTGTCTAGTTTTGTGGTCACATGTTGAAAATTGAAATCGATATAGGTACCGCCGCGAAGACCACACGTGACGGGACTTACAAATCTTAAGGGTTTCGTTCTTTTTACCAAATAATACGATATTTATCTATTTGTCCACCTTTCTAGACTTTTACTCAATGTAATTTCCTCGGCACTCATAGCTGTTATTTATTATTATAAATCAAGTTTGACGTAATAGAAATGATCGAACGATGATTATATTAATTATTGTTTGTTTAATCATTATTATTACACATAACTACGCATAAGTACATAACTAACAAGACGTACATTGTTATAATGAATATAATATTTGTGTGTCGGAAACTATTGGAACTCAGCATATACTTAACTATATTATTATTTATTGTTGTTATTAATATTGTTTCAGTGGTGGCGATCGTACAGGAACTAAGGTACCACTTCCGTTCACGCGTCATTGACGTCGGATGCAGTTGTGTGTACGGGCCATGGCCCATGGGTTAAAGATGTTAAACACTCAGTACTGCGGAAAACAGGGCCGGTCCGACAATAATGGCAGTTGCATCGCCCGCGGCCAGGTTCTACCAGTAAGTGCATAGCTTCCTCCGCATAGTATAAGAAATAAAAAGTATGCTCCACACGAACCGTATTTTTGTACTATTTCACGCATGTGTATCGCCTTGTGTTTTTGCACATAATGCATTGCATAAGATTAAATGTATACGTGTGACGTCACCTTGAGCTTATTGTTGGTGGCCTACTTAAATATTACATATTGCCCCTTACAAATATATTATACGCAGTCTTATCATTGAGCATACTTCTTATTCCTTATACAATGGATTTCGTTACTGCTGATGACGCCACGATCCGCAACGTCGTCACTGAAGCCATCACTCCAACGGCCGCGTCGGCCACCGTATCGGAAGACATGCGCTTAAGCTTGTGTACAGTCATTGCCCGGCTTCGGGCGTCTGGCTGGTACTACGAGGGCGCCAATGAACAGACCATGGCCACGGAAGCGCTGACCAGAATGCCTGCAGGCAGATTTTTCATTCGAGATTCCACACACTTGGGACACCTGTTCACGATGGACTTTCAAACAGGCCGAATCGGCGAATCCCGGATCAGAAGCGTCCGGTTCACGTACGTGGATGGAATGTTCGGCCTAGACATGATGCCACGGCACGCAGGTGCTCGCTGCGTCCCGAAGTTCCGGTGTCCGATCGATCTGGTCGAATACTATACACGGATGTGCCGGATCCAGGTGGCCCGCCAGAAACCCGTGTACCCTATATGGGCTGACCAGCATGGCAAGTCCTTCTCGTGGCGGATCCTCATCCGGCCAATGGTTAAGGTCACCGCCGAAGAGTTCCCGTCGCTAAAGCACAAGACCCGCCTGATAATCAACCGGCACAATCAACTCATCACAATGGCTTCTACAACACAACCAATACCAAACCAATTGATCGAATATTTACTTCAATATCCGTATAGCCTGTAATTAAATTATGTTCTCCACTGTTTACGTTACATTTCTACTATTATTACTATTTTTTTTATTTGTTGTACCTATGTTTACTATTATAGTCTTAAATAGTAATGTATGTTAGGTATATTGTAAGTATTAGTTTATAGTAGGTGCATTTTCCTGGCACCCCCACCGCCGAATTTTATGTTCAAACCAAGGCCTTTCATGTTTCATTTGTGCTACGTTTGTGCTGGGTTGCGCTCGAATTTTATCGATTGTGCTGCAACCTCTAATGAACTACAAGGGATCATTAGTGGGTGTAGTATGGAGCCATAACGCAACCTTAACTTGACATTTTGGAATTCCAAATGAACTATTATTTTATATTTAGTAGTGTAGCGTCAATATAACATGACTATTGTAGTATGACGACAATTGTTACCGTAGTTTGTAGTGATGGGCACAACCGAGTGAAAACTATCGAAGTAAGTACTCGATAGTTTAAACTATTTAATTACTCGGTTGTTTTATAAAATTATCGAACTATCGAAAAACTATCGAACTATCGAAATTTTTAATTTTTAGTTAAGGTTATGTATTATTTACTATTTAGCCATGATGTTGTCAATGTTGTCATTCGAGATTCGACTATCGAGTATCAAGGCTGGTTATTTCATTTTTTATATTTTTGTCTTTAAAATGTCTATCCCAAATTATTATCAAGTAAATTCGGTCGATAATACCGAAAAATCACACGATTGTTTTTTTTTAATTCGATAGTCAAAACTAGTTGGTACTATACGTGTATTACTATTTACTACCGAATGAAAACTATCGATACCTAGTCAAAACTAGACGGTGTAAGATGTATGCAACTACCGTAAGAAAACTATCGAGTGAATTACTCGATAATTTTTAAAAACAATCGATGAATAATAATATCTATTCAATTGAAAAACCACTCGGTAGTTTTTGAAACTGATAGTTAAAACTAGTCGGTTGCGCTCATCACTAGTAGTTTGGTATACCTACTGGTAATTTATATGTAATTTTATTGACGTTATCCCTCTGCTACTTCCGGACGGTGCAACCCATTTGCGCTCCAAATCATAGACAGTAACACTACTTCGATTTTCTTCAACAGTTTCTTGTTCGATGGAAAGTGCGAGCGCGGATTCAGGGGGGGTTATGGGTGCTCGGGCACCCCCTGTCGTCTAAGCCACTAATAAAATAAATTTGTATAATACCTAATCTAAAATATAAAGGCGAAATGGTTTTTTTTAAATTCTGATCGGAGCGATGTGTAGATGATGTTTTTTTTTAATTTTTTTAAATTTTTTCTTTGTTTCTGTCATCACCGTATTTGGGGCAGTACAACTGTTTCGATTTTCTTCAACAGTATCTCAATCGATGGGAAAGTGAATCTAGTTGGTTCATTCAGAAGGTCAAAATTTAAAATTGCAATAGTTTTAAAAGCGCCGAGAAAAATAAAATAAAAATTAAGGAAAACGGAAATTTAAAAAATTGGTTTTCGACGAAATCAATTCTGGTTTTTGGTGTAACTCTAAAACAAATAAACAGATACATGAAATGTTCACTATGAATGTTTATATTAGCATTTTCTATACACGATAAAATTTTCGAAATATTTTGATTTGTTTTGAACATTTTAGATTCTGAGTGAAACGATGAATGTATTTAGTTTCCAATTTTATAAGTATTTTTTTCTATGAATGTCAATAATATTTTAAAGTTTTAAAATGTATTATATATTGTTACAGTTGAAAAATATTAAAAATGCAGTCACATTATTTTCTTATAAGCATTTAAAGTTCAAATGTTGACAAAATACATAAAAATCACGAAATGTGCAAATTATTTTGAGTTAGAAATTCATAAAAATTTTTATTTTTGAATCTAAAATTAGAAAATTTAATACAAGATTCCTCATTAGTACCTATGTCTACCTTTATCAAAAAAAAATATCTTTTGGAAAGTTAAATTAAATTTTTACATCGTTGTGTATTCTCTCGATTTCTCAAGTAGGCATGAGTAGGGATGTATGTAGCAATTTTCTTATTTTCTTGTAATTCAAACACGAATACTTGTAGATATACCTAAAATTTACATCATATATTATAACATCTTATCAATTCCCATACTTGATAAAATGTACAAAATATTTTGAGCCATTTTGAGCTGTTTACGGACATTTTAAATTTTAAACGCTCAGAACCGTTTTTCTTATACAATGATATTGTATCATTGAATTCAAATTTAACATCATCCATTACAGACTATACAGTGATCCAATTGTAACCTACTGTAAAACAGAGTGACACCCACTTGCCCACCTTTCTTTTTTGAGCACCCCTGTTAAAATCTTCTAGATCCGCGCCTGGAGAAGTGAATCTAGTTGGTGAATTCAGGAGGTCAAAATTTAAAAATCTCAATAGTTTTCAAAAGTGCAAATTCAAAAAAACAATACATTACAAATACATTCAGGTTCAACTTTATAACTATTTAAATTTTAACTTTGACAAAATTTATCAAAATCTCGAAAATTATCAATTATAGTAATAAAAATTATAAAATATTTAATATTTATCACTAAAGATTGAAAATGTAAAACAAAGAGTCTCATAAATAGTTTATACTGCAACCAAAAGAATCTAAAAAATATATAAACACAGTTATTTTTTATAGACATTATAAATTCAAATTTGGACGAAATAATATATTAAAACCAAGAATAACGATTTAAGTTATTTTTAGTAATATAATTACATAGGCTGACAGACCAGAATCTTCGCATAGAATCGTTTTTCGAAAACAATAATTTTATTTTTATATCATTGAATTCAAATTTAATACAATCTATTACAGTTACCCACTATTGTAACCTACTTTACAGCAGAGCATACACTTACCTGCTTTTATATTCTGAGCGGATCGATGAATGTATTAATTTTACAATGAAGTGTGTTTATTGTTTTAGATTCTGAGCAGACCGATGGAATGTATTGATTTTACAATGAAGTGTGTTTTTTTTTTGTCTGTCATCACCTTTCAGGACAGTAAAAATTTTTAGATTTTCTTCAACTTTTCTGATAGGAAAGTGAATCTAGTTGGTACTTTAGGGGGTCAAAAGTAAAAATTTCCCAGTAGTTTTCAAATTATGGAACAACGGGAATTTTTACGCAAAATCTGTTGAAATATGACCGTGTACATGCAATTTTGACTGATTGTTTACATTAGTATTTTCTATGCACCATAAAATATCCAAAATATTTTGATTTGTTTTGAACTGTTTAGGAACATTTTCAGTTTCCAATTTTATTAGTCATTTTTCTATGAATGACAATAAAACATTTGTAGGGTAACAAAGCTTGAAAATTTAATACAAGGCTCCTACTATATATTGTTACAATGATGTTTGAAAAATATTAAAAATCTTTAGTCTCATTTTTTAAATGATTTAAAGTTTAAATCTTGACAAAATACGGAAAAATCACGAAAATTAGCAAATTATTTTGAGTTGAGAATTCATAGAATTTTCTTTTTAAATCTAAGATTTGAAAATGTAATACAAGATTATTCATAAACAAATAACTGTAGATACATGAACATTTTACTGAATGTTTGTAAGCGCTACTGCAGCAAAATATTTGGAACTAGGAAATTATCGTGGCATCTTCCTTTTAGAAGGAAAAAGCCTTGAGAAGGTTGGGGATTTTCCAATTTTTCCCTCCCATTTAGCTATGTCGTTTTTTTTCAATCCTCCCTTTCAGAAATCATGACTACGCCACTCAGCCACTGAACAGATCATCGACCTTCCTGTACAAACCGTGAGTTAAATATTTTCCATTACGCCATATCCCTTACAAACCACTATCCTTAGTGGCCGTAGGCAGGACATTCACGTATTAAAAAGTTAAAGTTAAGTAACTTTTTAAGTTTTAACTAAGTTAGATAACAAGTTATTTTTTTTTATAAGTAACTACCTACCTACTCTAACTATTTTAACTTAACAAATTCATTTTTATACATGTTATGCAGCAACTTATGAATTAATTTATTTTAATGTCGAGTCAAGGTAATTTTTTTTTAATATTAAACCCCGTGTGACCATGTATTAAATGTAATATTTAATAATATATTTAATTTAGTATTTACCCAATATTTCATACATGTTTGTATATTCTTTATTAATTAATACAGTTATTATTATTTATTATATTTTTCTAATAATAAAAAATAATAATTTAATATCATTAATTATTATTAAGAAAAGTAGGGAATTAATTTTGAACAAAATTAAGTTACTTTTTAAGTGGGGGGGGGGGTTGGAAATTTGGGAAAAATAGACTGACCGATCTCAAGTAGACATGATAACGAACCCAAATCAGTTTTAATAACTATTATCGCATTTACTAGATCGATTACTATAAATTAGTATATGATGGAAGAAAGATTGGTATGTTTTGGCTAAAATAACAGTCCACCACTACCAATAAAGAAATCTTAAATATCAAGTTTTTGCTTAATAAATTAAGTTTGAAGAGCTCGTGTCAATCTTCAAACAATTCAAGGTCTTCGGTTCCGACGATTTGGCCATACAATAATCATTCTCCAAAAGGTGTCCACTGGGAAAAAATTCAGACAGTGATTACCTGCCAAAAATCTACAAGGATTCTTGATAAATGTGCCCAAACATAAAGCGGTGTATTGTATTTATCTTTATAGCTGCTTTTATGAACTACAAAGGATGTCCAATTCAAAAGGAATTTCAATCGAATCATCTTCTCAAAAACAACTAAGTATGTTTTATCGTCGTAAAAAATATGACCAACAAAATACTAATGGTATTCCCTATAATTCAAACACCACTTGGGAACTTAAACCTATCGGTACTATTTATGATGGGGGGAGGTGGGTTCTGTGAAATGCCCAAATGTTTGGATCGTTATTTGTACTTGGACGGGAGATCATACGAATTTTGGAAACGGACATACAGATTCATACAAATTGCGTAGGTACTAAATTATGGGACCGAAAAAAAATACCATGACGCTAAACGATTCTCCAGCACCGCCACAATTTTTGTTTGTGGTGAAAAAAGTAAATGCGTACAAATTTTAAACATGGTCCTAAAAATTCATACAAATTGCATAGTAAATATTAGCAAAAATAAAATTACGACCATACGTACAGTATATGTATTAAATATAAATGTTATTTCACATATTATTATATTAAATACAAGAATTTAATTACCCTACTTGTGTAACCCATAGGCCGGGCTCACACCAAAGCAGTGCAAAACTTTCATTAGCCATTTCATTGCAGTGGGTCATGCCAGTTTTTTTTCACTGCATAAATGTACGCCCGGCCTTATACATTTCAAATAATTAATCTATCGGTATAATATTCCAATTGTATTATTCGGTGATACATGATTGCGAACGTACCTATTCCCGTAGCACGATTTAAGTCGTTTCTACCTGTTTTACATTCTGAGTGGAACAATGAATGTATTGATTTTACAATGATGTGTGTTTTTTTTATTTTTGTGTCCGTCATCACGATTTGGGGCAGTAAAACTGCTTCGATTTTCTTCAACAGTATCTTGTTTGATGGGAAAGTGAATCTAGTTGGTACATTCGGGAGGTCAAAATTTGAAATTTCCAATAGTTTTCAAAAGCGCCGTGAAAAACAAAAGAAAAATTAAGGAAAAACGGGAATTTTTACGCAAAATCTTGTTTTCGAGAAAATTGATTTTGGTTTTTGCTGTAACTTTAAAAAGAATGACTGCAGATACATGAAATTTTCACTGGTTGTTTAAATTTCTATTTTCTATACTTGATACAATTTTCAAAATATTTTGATTTGTTTTGAGCTATTTACGGACAATTTCAGTTTCCAATTTAATTAGTTTTTTTTTTTCTATGAATGTCAATAAAACTTTATTTGTTGATTAAAAATACTTGAAAATTTAATACAAGGTTCCTACTATATTGTTACAATGACAAATGACATTTGAAAAATATTAAAAATCCTTAGTCACAGTTTTTTTTTATTAGCATTTAAAGTTCAAAAATTGACAAAATATGTAAAAATCATGAATATTAGCAAATTATTTTGTGTTAAGAATTCGTAAAAATTTTTCTTTTTAGAACTAAGATTTTAAAATGTAATACAAGATTTCTTATAGGATAATCTACCTTTATCCAAAAAAAAAAAATGTCTATAAGAAACTCAAATTAAATTTTTATGAGCAGATACATAAAAATTTTACTGAATGTTTATATTAGCATTTCCTATACACCATACAATTTTGAAAATAATTTGACTCTTTTTGAGCTGTTTACGGACATTGTAAGTTTTCAATTTTTTTAGTTTTTTTTTCTATAAATATCAATAAAAATGTATCTATTGGGCCAAAAAGTGTAAAAAATTAATTCAAGGCTCCTGATACATTGTTACAATATCAGTTGAAAAATATAAAAAATAGATAGGCACAATTTTTTTTTATAAGCATTTGAAGTTAAAATTTTGACAAAATTTATCAAATTTAAAATTGAATAATTATTTTGTAGTTAAAAATTTATAAAATTTTCAACTTTTATATCTAAAGATTGAAAATTGAAAACAAGATTCCACGTAAATATTTAATTCTGTTGCCAAAAAATCTAGGAAATACATAAGCACAGTTTATTTTTAATAGTAATTTTAAGTTCAAATTTGGACGAAATTACATATCAAAAAACCTGGAATAACTATTTTAGTTATTTTGTTGTGATTGTATAATATTATTTGTGGGTACTTGAAACTTCTAAAGTATACTATTATATATCTATGATAGTACCGCGGTTTGTTGTTGATGTATAACGCGTTACCTAATGGATATTGTGATATGATTAATTTGGAATTTATTATTTATACCTATTATAGGTCAATTTTTTTTCATACTATAGATAAGTATACCTATAATAGGTATGTCTAATACCTAGACTAACAAACCGTCTCCCTCAGAATCGTTTTTCTTATACAGTGATATTATATCATTGAATTCAAGTTTAATACAATCCATTATACATTGACCCACTTGTAACCTACTATAAAGCAGAGTGACATCCACTTATCCGCATTTAAAATTTTAAGTTTGATAAACTTTGTCGAAATGTGTATTATATTTTCATGCTTTTTGACCAAACAAATAAAAATGTATTGTTATATACTATACATATATAAAAAAAAATACAATATAAGGAAATCGCTACAAGAGTTCGAGTGAATATCCAATGATGTTAAAATTTGATCTTCAAACGCTCATAAAAATTTAATTTGACTTTCCGGTAAACAATTTATTTTGATAAAGGTAGACATTATTAAATTATCAAATCTTAGATAGTTAGATTTTAAAAATACAATTTTTTATGAATTTCTAACTCAAAATAATTTGCACATTTTCGTGAGTTTTTCGTAATTGGTCAAAATTCCAACTAAATGCTTATAAAAAAAATTGTGACTGTATTTATATATTTTTCAATTGCTATTGTAAGAATATATTAAGAGCCTCGTATTAAATTTCAAGCTTGTTGACTCAACGAATAAAATTAATAATTAATAAGAAATTAATGACTACACAGCTGTAATAACTTATATGTGGTTTTCTGTAGGTCGGCAGAAAAAGACAATTAGGGAGGGGGGATATAACCCCTAACCTCCCCCCCTGAGCACGCCACTTCATAGTGTTGTTCGCGTTGTCACGAGCAGTTTTGCCACCGAAGCCCAAGCGCGAGAAAGAAGTACGCCGACGTCATGTCAATGAGAAATATATACATTTTATTTTTAACTCTTTACATGTCTAATGTACCATTCTTTACACAATATTCTTTACATGTCTCTGATAATGCAATCGTACCTTGTACGCGGTTTTACCAAAATAATGAGTTGTTTTTACGCTGAAAAAATAAAAACTACACAGATAGGTAATTTAATAAATGTTTATTTTATTATTCAACAATACACACTACTAACTGTTTACTACAATCATGCGGGGACTGGTAAAATAGGGCACAGGATGCTACACAATTTAAAGGGCAATTGATAACAAAAATTATTGGGGGAAATTTAAAACATGTAGATTATTTACAAAATATTAATATATTTTATTTTGTTTTAAAAAAATATTGAATATACAATAAAAACGTAATTAGGTACCGAGTTACAACAGACATTCAGTCAAAATTGTACAATATTATAGATTACTAATAATCGTAAATTGGTAACGATCTGCTGTTCATTAGATGTCTAGAATCTTTAAATATACAATAAATACTATTAGGGAAATATATTTTAGGGTAAAAGATGCTGTAAAATAGTTAAATATTTTATTCTATAAAATAGTCCGTAATATAAATCTAAAAATGCATAAGTTCACGGTTACATTGCAATTCGGTGACTATGTTTTGATCACGTACCGGATACATTCTTAAATCAACGTAATTACACTTGAACCAGTAATAACGAAGGGTTTTGTCATATTCTAAATAAACGCAATCGTTGCCCGTCAATCGTGTCATATTTGTTCGCGCCCGTATAAATATTTTTTCATTTTGAACCCTATCACATTTTATTTTTTCTTCTACACCGGCAACATTTGCTGTACTTGTAGAATACGATACAGTAAAACCACCCTCATTAGTAACTTTAAATTATCGTTCTCTACCGAATTGTAAAGAAGTGTCGATCGATCCGCCAACTTGTATGCCCATGCCCGAAAAAACTAGCACGGGCACCTGCACTTAAACTATTTGAAACAGATTCACTATATCCCAATGTGGACGATCGCTTTGAAGATGTTTCATTGCCGTATTCAACCTGTGTACTTTTTTCAATTTGCATAATGAATTCTGCACGACAAGTACCATTTGTACAATAGATAATTTAACCAGCTATACAACCACGGTTTGCGTTTTTTCCGTGTGGGGTGAATATATGAGTGTGTACATGTGCAATGGCGTGCGTGAGATGTCGACTGATTTGAGCTCTCAGCTTCGACAGGGACTCATTTAGCAATTCCACCTAGTCGATTGTATTACAGTAAATTGACCATACAACACAAGCAATTGTGTGCTACAATACACGGCCACGTTTTCCCTGCGTCGAGCTTGGTTTTGGATCAAAAAAATATGTAGCCGAGTGAAAATTGAGAAAATCATCAAACACAAATGTCTATGGTACGGGTTATTGTACACTACAATTGTCGTACGCGGTAGTTTTTTACCAAACTAGATTCACCTAGCAATCCTCAAAGTTGTCACGGTTTCTCGGACCGTGCATACCGGTGATCAAAAGTCGTCAAAATAATAATAATTGTGCATTCACAAATGATTTGATATGTATAAATAAATTGACTAGAGACTAGAGAGCAGGGTTGTTATATGTTTAAAACAGCAAAAAAAAAATATATTGATTTTGTTTTAAACGTCAATAAAAAACGTGGATTTTCTATACTCTGCGAATACTTTTAGATTCTGAGCGGACGATGATGCATTGATTTTTAGTATTAGTTCAGATTTTGAGAAAATACGTAAAAATTACGAAAATGTGCAAATTATTTTAAGTTTCAAATTCATAAAAAATTTCGTTTTTGAATCTAAGATTTGAACAATTAATACAAGATGCCTTATAAGTACCTATGTCTACTTTTATCAAAAAAAAAAAAAATATCTAACGGAAGTCAAATTAAATTTATATGAGAGTTAAAGTTCAAAGTCAGCCTACGACATTACTAGGTATATTTGATGATGTTATTGTGAATAAAGTAATTTATAAATATAACCTATTAACATGGAACCTTATTTAAAATTTCTATTCTTAGCTATAAAAGTGGATTATTTTATAAATTTTTACTAAGTACAAAATAATTATTAAATTTTAAATTTGATACATTTTGTGAAAATGTACACCTTAAAGGCTTATAAAAAAAAATTGTGCCTATGTATTTTTAATATTTTTTAACTGCTATAGTCACAATATATCAAGAGCTTATTATTAAAGTTTCACGCTTTTTGGCCCAACAAATAAAAATTGTATTAATATTTATAGAAAAAAAACTAAAAGAATTGAAATTTGAAATTGTCCATAAATAGTTCAAAAGGAGTCATAATATTTTCAAAATTGTATGGTGTATATAAAATGAGAATAAAAACATAAAATGACATTTTCAAGTATCTACGATTATTCGTTTTTTGAATAACAACAAAAATAAGAAAATCGCTACATGAGAAATCGAGTATTTTTATTTCTATATTAGTTCATAATTCATATTAATCATTACATTTGTATTCAAACACGCATCGGCACTAATTAAATCGATAACATTTCTGAGTATTACAATAATCATTTGTAAAAATGACTGATCACAAGTTTAGGTTATAGCTTAACCAAAATGATGTGAATTGTGAACAAGATAGACAAATTTTAAATTTTTATCAGTAACACGTACATGCCCTAGTGTGTATCACTCAATCGTAATTGTATCGATTAAATAAATGTAATTAATTAATCTAAGTATGAATACGTTTAAGATTTCTTATATTTTATTTAACATTGTGATTTTTCATTTAATTAAGGAACGTCAGACGCTTTGAAAGGTTTGAAGGAATGTAGTATTTATATAAGTAAATGTATTGACGGTTTAGTGTCCGTGCTAGTTTTTTCGGGCATTGGCATACAAGATGGCGGATCGATTGAAACTTCGGTACAATTCGTTAAAAAACAATAATTTGAAGTTATTAATGAGGATGGTTTTACTGTATCGTATTCAATAAGTACAGCAAATGCTGTCGGTGTAGAAGAAAAAATAAAATGTAATAGGGTTCAAAATGAAAAAATATTTATACAGGAGCGAACAAACATGACACGATTGACGGACGACGATTGCGTTTATTTAGAATATGACAAAACCCGTCGTTATTACTGGTTCAAGTGTAATTACGTTGATTTAAGAATGTATCCAGTACGTAATCAAAACATAGTCACCGAATTGCATTGTAACCGTGAACTTATGCATTTTTAAATTTATATTATGAACTAATATAGAATTATTAGAACTATTGAAGTCAGGCACGGACTGGCTGGGATGCTACAGCATCCCTTGCCCTAAAATATATTACCCTAATATTATTTATTATATATTTAAAGACTCTATACCCTGTTCCAAAAGAGAATGGTCACTTTTCGCGCATACAATTGACTGCTGCAATATTGCAAAGGCCAAACTTTCCCCACCATCCTAGCCAAAGATCGTCAACGTCTTTGAGAAACATTGCGTCCAGCAAGGTGGGGGAAGTTTGGCCTTTGCACTGCTGCAGCTATCAGCTGTGTGCGCGAAATTTTGTTCTAACTTGGTATGTTACTTTTAGTTTGTGTGTGAATTAGACACTATTAAGTTTTTAAGGCTTTTCCAAGTGTAATATAATCATCAACTGTAACGTCTCCAAATGCATTATTTGTCTGTTAATTTTCTTCAAACTCATTGTTGGAGAAATATGATTTTCTGAAAATGTCAAGTTGTAAAAAATATATAAATATCTTATTCATGAAATATGTTAAATAATTTTACCTCTTTGATGATTTATTATGTCGCTTTAAATTTACTGAGCCTTGTTTATAATCACTGATTGTAAAATGATTACCGTTTCTATGCCAAATAGAAATGCAACGACGCCCAACCAACTGATCATGTCTTGGGTGGTTAGTACCGCATCTTAAGGTCTCAAAATAATCAGTATTTCACAGCAATAATAAGCGTCATATAGCTTGAGTACACAGCTATCGTATGCTCTGTTGATAAATGTTACAACAAAGATTAATACAGATAAGTATAACAGAAATAGATTACATTTTTGTCATACATAATGATTTTTTTAAAAACATAATATTATATGGATACTTGAGTGATATACTTACATAAGTGTGTGAATTAGATATTATTAAGTATCTAAGGCTTTTCTGATTTATTGTGCGATTTACTAGTCGTGCTCAGAGTAGTACGAATGTTGCCGTAAATCACTAAAATTTATTTTACTTCTCTATCCCAGGCAAGTATTTTTTTATATTATTTTTTAAGACAGCCTCTGACCATATTTACTAATTTACTGAGCACTGTTTACAATCACTAATTGTGAAATGATTACCGCAGATTCTATAACAAATAGAAATTGGGTAATCATTTAATTTGAAGATTTTTTGCCATCATTTCCTTTTATTTTCATTTTTTTGAAATCTATATTTGTGAACAAGTTAACAAATTAGACTGACTCCATAGTCAATATAATTAAGAAAAATATATAAACAGTACAACTAAAAAATAATACTTACAAATAAAAATTAAGGTTATGTGCCAATGCGATACTTCGGATGTTTTACTATAAAGAATACACTTACACGTGACAATTTTTTACTAAAATGTGTATAGTCTCGTTCACACGGTGACACTAATGAGTATGACAAGGATATTGTGTGTCGTGACACCTAGTGCCGTATATCAAAATCGTTTGATACGCGACACTAGTGTCAAGCAACTGTCGCCGTGTGAACGAGGCTTTAATCTATGTGAATGTAGTCTGTATTTCTGTTCAAAGTTCAATCACAGAATATATGAAATATATATTCTGTGGTTCAATGTTCAATTAATTGAATGATTAAAAAATCATCAAAAGTCGGCCAATAATAAGAATCAAATCCACCTCGATAAGAATATTATGTTGTTGCTATATTATCTTAATGATACCACGGCATAGAATATACATAGTTTTGTGGCGGCATAGCCGTCACATGATTTCCTCCCGCACGACGTTAACACTGTAAGGCGTTGGTCACCCCCTTCCAAACCAACGGTCAGCTTCGCTCGGCGGCTACGGTCTAACCGCCGCCCAGACCGTCTCTCACATAGTCACATCTCTCACGAGTTTAAGTTTTCAACGACACGCGCGCTATGTGCATCTCCCGCACCGCGTCTTTTGGCATACAAAAAAACCTCGTGACCACCGCTACTTCTCGTCGTAGACTTTCGAACATTGTAAATAACATTATTTCATGTCAGTACATTTCTTACATAATAAATAAAACCTAGTCAACCAACGATTCGTTCGTCGCATTTTGTTGAATTGATCACGGCCACGTAATCTGTTTGAGGTAGCCGGCACTAACAGTATTCTTGTCTATGCCGACTACTCCACAGTATGTTATAATCATGGTTCGTGGTTATACGTATGTTTAATCTATGACCACGGTCAGAACCACGGATTAAGATATTCTATCTGTGGTAGGAACGGTTATCTATTACGGTGGTACTTCAGGCCGCGGATGTGGCGGGCTTTTCAATTTTATAGAAGTCCGAAACTTGATCCGCGGACCACGATCCGCGATTTAAGACGTCACACGGGCGTTTTATTGTCTCCGTCTTACATAGAAAATTCAAGATGAACAGATCACATTTAGCATCGTCAGTTTAAAAATAAGAGGAATTCGACCTATATCGACACTATTAGCAAATTTACGTTCTGCGTAATACATTTTCATTTTTTGGGGTGGTGTACACGATAAGTAGTCGAAATAATGCTTAGTTTTTTATCTTTTCCGGTGGGAAACTGAATCTAGTAGGTGCATAGGGGATGTCAAAATGAACAGTAGGTAGGTACTATTAAGTTGGTCTCCAAGAATGCCTGGAAAAACGAAAAAAATTAAGGAAAACATGAATTTTTTGTTTCTGGTGTAAGTGCCAAGTAGTGTTAATCTAAAACAAATTACTGTAGATACATGCGATTTAAAAAGATTGTTTAGAAAGAATTTAAAACCATAAAATGTTCAAAATAATTTAATTCATATTGATCTATCGTATGCATATGAAATTATCAATTATTTAAGTTTTTTCTTAATTTATGTTGATAAAAAAATGTTTTTCGCGGGTCCAATAGTTTGAGAATGTAATAGGCATACAACGCTCCGCGTGAGTTGTTAGTGGAAATTCAAAAAAATTCTTGCGTAGATCCACAATAGTTTTTTTATGTGTGAAAAATGAATATATATATAACTCAGTAGCGCAAACAGGATTTATTCAAGAGGGGGTCCAAAAGAGTATTTAGCTACTGTTTTTCTAA
>NC_042495.1:18844892-18846988 GCF_005508785.2 Acyrthosiphon pisum
CGGTCTTCCAAATCTGTCTCCAGAGAGTTGTTTGCGTAAGTCCGCCAGCAACAAATACGTTGTGTGAGAGGCCGCCCAGGTCGTCCAGTGTGTCGGGTCAATCCTCAGAGGACTACCGTTATACATCAGTCTGCCTTAATTTTAAGCTAGTGTTAAGTCTCTGATTGGTGTGAGCTCTGTGGTCATTGCACCAAACCGATTCGACCACAGAGACCCCCCCTCGATAATTAAACTGTACTTCCTGATTCCCATGTACTACCTCCCGTCCACGGCCGATTTCGTCGTCGTGAAATTGATTGTCACTTTGGTCAGGTGTAGATTGGATTGCCTACTCAGAACAGTAGTAGACGTTCTCTGACGGTCGTAGATTAGGTTGCCTACTCAGAACAGTAGTAGGCATTATCTGATAGTTCTCAAATTTTGGTCGTTCTCTCTCGGTTCGCACCGAGTGGTCCTTCGGTCTGTGCCCCAGTTCCGGGCGTATTCAGATAGTAAGAAAGAAAGTTAAATTTAACTCCTACCTACTCAAATTGTAAATTATATAATCAAAAGAATAAAAACATTTAAAATTAATTTGTCTGACTGATGAATTCGTATGGCACAAATTTTTACTGTAAATATATTATTTTGAGTAGAACATAGGTAACTAGCGGTACCTACTAAAATATACAGTCATTATAGAAAAATTACGACAGTAAAAATAAAACATATACCTGGGACGTTGCCATAATATAATACTTAAGCATGTGATTTTTTATTAGAATTCGTTACCCTGAAATTATTAATTTATTTTTTACATTTTAATGTTATTGTATATTTTTTTTCCTTTTTTTAAAATTATATTTGTGTTTTAATATATTACGTATTTAGGAGTACTATTTGCACTATTTTTACACGAACAAACTATTTTTCATATATTTTTATTCATTTTCAATGGGTAAAAAATACTTCTTTTTAACAAAAATGTGCTGAATTATTTAATATAGGTGATCATAAAACATAAAATAGATAGAAAGAAAAAAAGTTAAATTTAACACCTACCTACTGAAGTTGTAAATAATAATATAATAAATAATATTTTTTTTCCTTTTTCAAAATTATATTTGTGTTTTTATATATTACTACGTATATAGGAGTATTATTAGTATTGGTATTTTAAAATCGGACTCGACAAAAATGCAAAATTCACTGTTTCTAGAGTATAAGTAACGCCTATGAGTTCTAATATTTACTACAGTCTTAGAATTTAGGTTTTGAAATAAATTTAATCTCGTAAAAATTTTAAACATAATGCAACGAGCCGCCGGGTCTTCCGTCGGTAAATTATTTCACGAAAATCCGGTTTTTAATAAATCTCGATTATCGAATAAATCCTGAGTGCACCTATCGTTCTAATACTAAATTTTAACTACGTTAAGTAATATTAATACTCAAGTAAAACAGTATTCAACTACAACCATACCTTTAGCATAACTTCGACCAGCTGCAGCCACATCTTATTATTGTTGACTTCACGCGTGAAATTTAGCGCGCTAAGTTCTGCGTTGGCAGCTATTTTATTCGAACTTTTATAAACTTATTCGATACAATTATTAAAAAAATCACCGTCGAAATATATTACAAAATAAATAAACTAATAAATTGTATTTGATTAAACATTTTCAAAGTGTTTATCGTAGTCCAAAAATAAACAATATATTCACTAGCTTTCTATTTTAATAATAATAATATTTATAGCCAGCAGAGTATTACACATAAAATATAAAATATGTTTATTTAGATAATTATAGCCAACACAGTATAATATCAATTTTATATACGAAATAGAGCTTATACATCATGATAATCATAATAATAATACTTACAAACTATAGTTTAAGGTCCATTCTCACTGTTCAGGGATCCGACACACTATTCGGACAGCCGGGAGTCCATTTCCATCGGCTGTACCTGGGCTATCACTCATCAATTGTTATCGAAACCATGAGTAACTAGTTCTGTTTTTTGCATAAAATTAATGTTAAATCCTAATTTTCTAAGCTAAAAAGAAGTAAAGTATAATTATATAAAGTATATCTACATTTAAAGTAAGTATA
>NC_042495.1:18847088-18854173 GCF_005508785.2 Acyrthosiphon pisum
TGATAAGTACCTAATAGATATTATGATATGATTAATTTGGAATTTATTATAGGTACCTATTATAGGTCAATTTTTTTTAAATACTATAGACTATAATATAATATTATGTCTTATACCTAGACTGACATACCGTCTCCGCTCAGAATCGTTTTTCTTATACAATGATATTATATCATTGAATTCAAATTTAATACCTACCATCCATTATACATTGACCCACTTGTAACCTACTGTACAGCAGAGCGAAATCCACTTACCCACCTTTTTTTTATTGAAATGTTAGAATTTTTACGTTCAACGCGTTGGTGCAATCAGAATTTACCTATCTTACTTATTTTTATATTATTGTTAATAAACCTACAATCAATTTTTACGTGGTTTATTAACAATAATATAAAAATAAGTAAGATAGGTAAACTCAGATTTCACCAACACGTTGATATATATATCATAAAAATATCAAAATTTCAAAAAAAAAAATTCCAAAAAATGTAAATTTTAACTTTTAAGTATTTTAAAATACAGGGTGTTACCACTGCAGGGTATCTTCCCTAATCATATTATTCACATCACTCTTACTTCACCTATCAAACCTACTTATTATACTAAGAAATGTATAGATTGTAGATTACTTCAAATAAATAAAAAAAAAAAAAAAAAAGTATTTTAAACTCAAAACACGATTTTTCTGAAAATCGAGTATTTTGAAGTTTTTTGACTATAACTTAGTAATTTAAGTAAGTTTGAGCGATATTTTTTTTAAGTACCATAAAATTATACATGCAAAACACATTTAATTTGTTATGTATATAATAATAAAGATGCGATTATGATAAAGTACTTACAAATAATATTTTTAAATTACAACATTTAACTAAAATCGTTATTCTTGGTTAGGTATGTAAATTTGTCCAAATTTGTACATAAAAAAACTATTAAAAAAAAAACAGTTTTTTAGATTTATTGGTTACAGAATATCCTACATACGTGGAATCTAGTTTTCCATTTTCAATCCTTAGCTACGCTAATTTGTTTTAGAGTTACCAAAAACCAAAATTTATTTTGTCGAAAACCGATTTTGATTAAAAATTACCTATTGTTTTTCCTTACTTTTTATTTTGTTTTTACCTGCGCTTTTGAAAACTACTGTGCATTTTAAATTTTGACCTCCCGAATGCACCAACTAGATTCACTCTTTCCAATCGAACAAGAAACTGTTGAAGAAATTCGAAGCAGTTTTACTTCCTCTGCTCTGCTTGAGAATCTAAAAACAATAATTCAGCCAAATAAATAAGCCAACACAGATATTAATCTTCATTCAAGTTCAATATAATTATTGACTTTGATTCAAGAAAAACTTTTACTGATAAGTGCTTAGTGCATGCATGATTTTTGATATGAAATTGATAAACTATCAGAACATGGACTAAAAATATAAAATATGCTTTTCTAATCAAAAATATGATCTTTAAACCAAATGGTTCTACCTCCCCTTACAAAATGGTAAGTATATTAATGTAGTTGTAAACATTTAAAACTACAACATATTTATGAGTATTTTTTATAAATATTATATAATTATTACGATATCCCCCCCCCCTTCAAACAATAAATTCCTGACTTCAGGACTGCTCGTCATCACTCATCAGTCATTATAACAAAACTACTGATATGCTAAACTCATACTTTAATCTTTATTCAAAGATTTCAAATATTCACAATAAAAAGCGTATGGTTTTGAAGTACTTGAGATCTTGAGAATCTTATTTTAATGTATACAAAAAAAATTAATTGATTCACAAATTATTTATTATTTTTTGGTATACAATGTAGACATTTAGTTAGGATGAAAAAAAAATAGTTTTCATATTCAAAAATGAATTCAATTTTGTAACAATAATAATTTTTAAACCTATAGGTAACATATAGTAAAATTTATCTACAATAACAATTTAATACATTTAATTTTGTCATATGACAAGTTGATTAGTCAATAAACAAAAATAATATAATATTTACATAATGATAATGATATTATTTTTTATATATTAATACAGACGTCTGCACTAAAAATATTAAATACATTAAAAAATTCACTAATATTGTTGTCTTAGTATCTTATTAAACGAATAGTTAAATGTTATAAAATATAAATCATAACAAATATACAGAGTAAATAATTAATTTCATAAAATATTGACAAATATGTAATCAAAAATACTTAAATTATTTATTTAAACTCGCACCATTAAAATTGTGAAACTGAGATCACAAGTTGTTACTTGAACTCTTGTTGAACCAAATTATAAAAATAAGAACTTTTATCCTCTAAAAGTACATTTGGAGAATCAAATTCTATTACTTTCCCATTGTCCATCACTAATATTCTACAAAAAATATAATATGTATAAATCATGAAATAGATCTTAATTAATTTTTTGTTTAATAAATTATTGACATACCGATCACTATCCATAACCGTGCGAATTCTATGAGCAATGGTAATAACAGTACTATGCTTGAATGCAGTTCTTATTGTTTCTTGTATTTTGCGATCAGTCATTTCATCTACGTTTGCAGTTGCTTCATCCACACATACTACTTTTGCATTCTTCAATATCGCTCTCACTAAGCATAACAACTGTTTTTCACCTACAGATAAGTTAATATTGTCTCCTAAATAACATCCCAAACCGCCTAAACGTTTAACAGTTGCAACTAAATGACAACGTTGCAATGCAGACCATATATTTGAATCCATATACTCTTTAAACGGATCAATGTTTTCACGAATAGTACCATCAAACAAAAACGGATCCTGAGGTATTACACATATACGGTTTCTAAAAATGAGAAGAGCACATTGTATTAATTAAATTGTAAGATATTATAATATTTTTTAATCTTACCTTATCTGTCGTGAAGATATTTTGGAAAGGTTCACAGCATCTATAAAAATAGCTCCACTGCTGATATCACACATTTTACACAAAGCAGCTAATAATGAACTTTTTCCAGCTCCTGTTCGACCAATGACACCAATCTTTTCTGAGGAAGTAGTTTCAAATGAAACCCCATTCAGGGACATAGGACCATCATGTCTAAAAAATTTAAATATAAAAATTATTCCAAAGAATAATATTTCAATTTTAATAATTTACCTATATTTAAGAAAAACATTAGAAAAATGTACGATTCCATTTGTTGGCCATGCAAATGGCGGTGAAATAGTGTCTTCAACTTCAGTCTCATTCTCTATGTTTTCAGAATAACCAAGAACACGTTCTAAACTAATCATATCGCATTCTGTTGATGCAATGGCACTAACTAATCCTCCAAGCATATTTGTCAATGCTAATGCATAGGTCAATGACAACCCAAGATATCCTATGGATAAGAATAAGTTATATCATTAATAACATTAACAAGCAACAAATAATAATAATTATGCACAACCCATATCGATTAATATTTAAAAATGTATTTTGTTTTTTAAGAAACTCTGGTAGTTAAATGCTTGAAACTCTAAAATTTCATTTTAATTTATCCATATAATTTAATAATTAATACAAACCGGCATTAGTGAGATTCCATTGATGAATAAATACAGAAATTAAACTAATAAAAAATAAAATAGTTATTCCAATGATTCTTAATCTGAAATTAAACCATAAAGATGCTAAGTGGGAAGAAAATTCGGCTTTTAAATAGTTTTCAAGTTTGTCTTCATTTTCGCGTTCAAATCTAAATATTTCAAAATCATCAATTAAAAATGAAGCAACTGATGATTATATTTTGTTGTTATAAACTAATTTTACTATAATTAATATTAACCTGGATACAGCTCTAAAAGCACGTATTGTTGCTAACCCCTGTAATGATTCATTTATGTGGTTATAAAGTGGCGATAGGGCAACAGTTGATATACGTCTAAGTTCACGAGATGAGTTTCTGTATCGTATTTGCAATTTATAATATACAGGAGTAAGTATCACAGCAATAATTATAGCCCAAGGCACACCAAATATAATGGAGCCTAGAGTACCAATTACATGAAAAAATTGGGCTATAAAAATATTTAAAATAAATGGTAATGAATCATCAATAACATTTGTGTCGGATGAAAATCGATTTAATATTCTGCCAAGAGGATTTACATCAAAAAATATCGTTTTTACCTGTTTGATAAATAAAAACAAATATTAATAATATATGTAAAATAAAAATTAGGTATATAGAAATTAAACATTAATAAATACAAACGTTCATAATAGACGTCAACAAGCAGTCGTGAATTATTTTACAAGCCTTAATTCCACCGTATGCAAATATAAAGGCTCTAAAAAATGTGGCTACAGAGTTTACCATACCAATTATTGTATAAGTATATAAATATTTACTGTTTTCATCTTGTAAACTTTTAAAATCATTAACAGCATTACCTGAAAAAAATTAAAATTTAAAAATTAAATTAATGATTCAGTTTTTTTAATGCAATACATAGCTACTTGATTTATAAATATAAATGTCTTTAAATTAATAATTATGTGTTTGTATGTTATAAATAAAACACAGTATAAGCGCATATTTTTCAACATTTAATAATTTTTTACTAACCATAATGTTTATATGTTATTTCATTCACCCAGTGAGATAACCATAAATCTGATATATTTCGCGTACCCTAAAATGTATAAAAATAAAAATTGTCTAAATGATGACAAAAAAACTGATTTTGTGCATGTTATTGATTTCTGTTCAACAAGACAGCACATGGCACATTGACCAAAACTGATCAGCACTGGTTATAGTTGCGTATTCCTCCTCTCAAGTCCCATCTGTACCATGTGAGAATACAGCGGAGGGGATATAGCATTACCGGGTTGGCCAACATAGTGGGTCCCGGGAGAGGATATTATGGTAGTGGTGTGAGCGTGGTTGTAGCCATGTGCTCTCTGCTGTACATAGTATATTCAATGATGTATTATTTAAAATATGATAAAAATTAAATTTGTGTGTACCTGCATAATAACCATGGCAAAAAATAGCAGTATTACAACTAAATTCCCAACAGATTTCCAATATTTTTTATAAACAGATGAATTAACCACTCCTTCTTCTTGGTTTTCTATGTCATTCAAATCATTTTTAATTTCTGATTCTTTAACTGGTGTCCAATCATCCATAGATAAGTATGAGTTACTATTTGCTTCCTCAAACTTTACATCCACAGCTTTTACATCATAATCATTAAGTACTTCGAAAGGCCGACCTTGATTTACAATAGTACCATTATTCATTATTAATACCCAATCAGCTGAGAGTAAAAATTGACTATTATGGGTACAAATAATACGTGTTTTATCTTTAAGTAACCCATTAATACAATGTTTATATAGATGTTGAGCAACATTAATATCTACTGAAGCAAAAATGTCATCCATTAAATACATAAATTTGTTCTGAAAAAAAATCAGTACAATATATTTATTGATTTTAGAAGTAATTGTCAACTTAAAAAATGTTATTCAATATATTTAGGAGTTCAATGATGGGAGAAAATTGATTCAAGTAGGAAAATCTGTCTTTTACATTATTTAAAGTATTCAGCCCAATTTCAGCAGTGGTATACTGAATACCTTAGACCAGTAGTGGTATTATTTTATAAAAATATAATATATAATAATATACTATACATACAATCAATAAACAATAAACACATTTGGCAATTATAAAATTGGGAATATTCCATAGGACATTATATACTTTGTAGTATAATTAAAATGTATCAATTCAATAAAAAATTGTTGGTATTCATGAAGTATGCGGCCTAACTATACTTGATGTCAACCACGCACCTACCGAGTCATTCCCATCAAGTTGACGATTAAACTTAATCCTCATTAGCGTAATTAATTATATTAATTGTTAGCCAAAAATTTAAATTGAATTATCCAGTGAGAAAAATATTATCATCCGTTTTTCAAGGGAAAATAATACAGAAGACTTATATGATGAATGTTTTCTAAGAGACATCAAACCACATTGTAATAAATAATCAATATTTATTAATAATTATTCTCATGGTTTTTTTATAATTAGGGCAATTAGTTAATGTGAATAAAAATAGTAGGTTATTTGAAATGTTTATTTTATTGTATACTTATTAGTTATTACCTGATACACAGCACGGGCAAGAGCTAAACGAGCTTTCTGACCACCACTCAGAGTTACACCAGCTTCACCAATAAGAGTTAAATCACCTCTAGGAAATTCTTGTAAGTCTTTAACCAAACCACAACTTTTTATGACTGTTCTACAAACAAAATAAACATATGTATAACTAATAATGCACATATAATGTCTAAACACTTGACAAAAATCAGTTGCCGATTAAGTTTGTGCCTTTATGAAATAAATTATAGTTATTAATGGGTAATAATTTTATTTTAAATGTTGAGAGATATGTTGCCTCTGACTTACACACATGTAACATTAGAAAATGTACGAACCAGATTCTTACTACTATTTATAATAAGTTAATAATAGAGAAAACGTACATAATATTATTAAGTTTTTATATTTTTTTACAATTGATATAACTTGAAAGGGATAGTAAGTGGATGTCGCTCTGCTTTACAGTAGGTTAAAAGTGGGTCAATGTATAATGGATAGTATTAAATTTGAATTCAATGATATAATATCACTGTATAAGAAAAACGATTCTGAGCGGAGACGGTTTGTCAGTCTAGATATTAGACATACCTATTATAGGTATACTTATCTATAGTATTTAAAAAAAATTGATCTATAATAGGTATCAATAATAAATTCCAAATTAATCATATCACAATATCCATTAGGTAACGCGTTATACATCAACAACAAACCGTGGTACTATCATAGATATATAATAGTATACTTTAGAAGTTTCAAGTACCCACAAATAATATTATACAATCACAACAAAATAACTAAAATAGTTATTCCAGGTTTTTTAATATGTAATTTCGTCCAAATTTGAACTTAAATGACTATAAAAATAAACTATGCTTATGTATTTCTTAGAATTTTTGGGTAACAGA
>NC_042495.1:18854811-18856397 GCF_005508785.2 Acyrthosiphon pisum
GTTTTTCCGGCGCTTTTGAAAAACTATTGGAAAAATTTTACTTTACACCCCCCAAAGTACCAACTAGATTCACTTTCCTATCAGAAAAGGTACTGTTGAAGAAAATCCAAGCACTTTTACTGTCCTAAAAGGCGATGACAGCCACAAAAATAAAAATAAAAAATAAAAAAAACACACATCATTGTAAAATCAATACATTTATCGTTCCACTCAGAATATTAAATGTAATTTAATTCTGTACAAATTTGATAATAAGTACATTTTATCTTATATTATTAAGAGGACGTGGCTCCCGCATGTGTTGTCACCGTCTTATAAGCAGTCATGTAGTCTTAAAAAAGTTTATGGGTACACACCTTAACCATTGCAAAAAACAACATGGGAGGCTATGCACTTCCCATTAATCAGTACTCTACCAATAACTACCATACGTTTAGTGAAAAAGCAACTATTTTCATTTGTAGATAGCATATTAACCTTAACATCAAATTATGTTAAATGAAATACTTAAGGTAGATAGCATATTAAACAAGTATCCACTATACAGGGGGATTCTTTTATCAAACAACACTAATAATTTCAAAAAGTGTAAATTATTTGATAAAAGAATCACCCGGTATTGTCTATTTGAAAGTTGTCTATATAATATACAATAATATCTCATTAAGTATGATTTATATTTAAATTTGTGATCCATAAATAATTTTTAAAATGTATAATGCTTAACAAAATTAAAAACTGTATAATTTAACTCAAAACATAATGAAACATTTTGATTACTTTTTAAATGATGAATTTAATTGCCATAATTTGTATTTTTGGTCTTCAGTTGTAGTGCTAGTATCAACCTTTTTTTTATCTTGATCGTTTTTTTTAAGGAATATCTTAATTTTTAGCTGACAAGAAGAAACACTTTTTCTACACGACTACACAAAACATCTATGCATTCAATTCAACAATAGGTAGTTGTGTACTAACATTTTGTGTAAGTTAAATTAGATAATATTATATTTTATAACAATATACCTACATGTATACTGTATAACATTATTTTTGATATTAACACCGTTTACGATTTAATAAATAGTACCTAATATAAATATTATTTACTGTGTAACGTTAATATGTCTTATGTTACCATAGCCCGTGTACCTGTGTACCTCGATTTTCGTTAAGGGTACATGCATAAATATAAAATTAAGATGTAGGTACATCACTGCTTATAAGAGCGTATCATAGCAACTTTTACGTTCAGCACATCTCATTTAGTTTGATTAGCTTAAAAATAAGAGTGAATTGAACTCTTATAAATGATAAGGGTAAGATTATTATCTAGGCAATGTCATAGGAATTTTATTATGTTTTAAATTTAAAGCAAGTTATGAGTATTTTAAGATGTACAAACAATTTACAATTTTAATATACTCATAACTCGCTTTAAAATTAAAATATAATAAAATGTATAGTAAGTAACTAACTGTCGTAGGAGTTTGGTATGTAGATTTTCAATGTTAACACAGTTGGTTGTAGTATCCTTTCAAAATGTATAAATAAACATAATTTGTCATTGTGTACCATTGGTATAA
>NC_042495.1:18857048-18898394 GCF_005508785.2 Acyrthosiphon pisum
TCCTTTTGAATCCATGGTGTCTGTGCAACAAAAGCAAATCCTAAAAAAGAAGTAAATGAATATACTTTAGTATATAAAGAAAACTAAAAACATAATATAAAATAACATATAGACTTGCCATCTCTCATATTAGATGATGCAATCATTCCTTCGTCTTTGTTAATTTCAGCTAAAATGCCGGCCAATAGAGTAGATTTTCCACTGCCTACAGGCCCAACTACACCAACAAAAGATCCTTTGGCAACAGAAAAATTAATATTTTTAAGTTGGAATGATCTAAGGCCCCAGTTAAATGAACACTTTGTCAATGACACAGCATTATCAAATGTTTTTCCATACTGGACTGGCATTAGACTATAATAAGACTGTGACTGTAGGTCATCTACCTGAAAAATAAATGTATCATAACTATAAATTCGATTAATGCTCTATAATGTAAAAATATTATTAATATTACTTCAATTAAACGTTGAATTCTTTTAACAGACACCCAAGCTTCGGTGACACCATTCAGTATCCAAGGAAAAGCATTTAATGGTGTTATTAACATATGAAGTAAAGCCATACTGGTAAAAACCTTAACATATTTTATAATGTAGTTTTTAATATACATTAATTTTAAGACTGACTCTGATATACACTAACTTTTGAAGCTGTTAATTGACCTCCAAGAAAAATATAAGTTGAGAAAGTCAACATCGATATTGTTACTGGAGTTGTAGCCCAAAAATAAACACACAAAGCATCCAAATATTTCCTTTTTTTCAGGTTTAATACTTCGAGTTTTCGATAATCTAAAATCAATACAATTTTAACCAGAACATAATAAAATAGTAAAATACAGCATAACATACCGCTAACTTTGTCAATAAAATATTTTTCCCAAACATGGAATTTAATTACTCGAATACCTCTAATAATTTCAGACATCAATTTAACACGTTTATCTTTTTCTGTCATCAATTTTCCAGTTAATTTACCTGTAAAAAAAAAAAACAAATTAAATAACAATCAGCTTTTATTTATATTATTTATAATAGAATGCATTATATTTATATACACCTGCATACCAATATTTGAAGTTATTATCTTGTTTACCGGTATCAGTAAAATAGATACAAACACTCCAGACAAGAAAGCGATTCCCAATTGTTGATAAAGTAAGTATAAAACAACAATCAACTAAAACATGAAAGTAAAATAAGCAAGTCCAGTTAAAATATACAAATATTTTTTAATTTTACTTGAAAAGGTACACTCCACATTGAATGGAAACTGTTGCAAGCGTTTACTAAATTAGTGGTATCAGTACTTATAAAATTTACTATTTCCCCAATACTAGAAAAAAAATAAATATAAACTATGTACACAACAACATAGATTTAATTGATAATATAGTGAAAAAGTTGACACAATTTCAATTACCTAAAGTTATTCAGCATTACAGTATTTAATTCTAATGTCTTTTTATAAATCATTGTGACTAAAGCACCTCTGATTTTAATTCCGAGCATGTGTATTTGGTAATCATAATGAGTACCAAATAATGTACCTAAAAAAAAAAAAAACAATACATTATGGGCATACTAAATTCTCGGAGACTTTAATTCACTAATATTTTTTATAAGTATAAAATTAGCATGTAGCAAAAAGTCAAGATAAATATTTTGGGTTTGTATCAAAAGTATAAAATTTAATCACTTTAATAGCATTATATTATAAGTTATAACTCAAAAAAATACTTTTTCAAAATTAATAACAAATGTTTAGCTATTAAAATTACTGAATATTGAATTCAAAGGTATAAATAAATCAATTTAATGTTTATTCTTACTTATTAGTGACATTAAAACAAGCCCTGCCATGTATACATATCCATGACTTATCGGTTCTTCATGGTGCGATACAAATGTAATAAGTTTACTTAAAAAAATAGGCGCTGCAAATCCAAAAATGTCTGCAAATAATTTTAGTAATCCAATCCCATAAAATTGTTTTCCATAACATTTGTGTAGAGCTTGTAGCAATGAAATTTTTGGTACTCTAGATTCATGGTCAGAAGGCAAATGAATTGGTGATGCAGCTGTCACAGAGGGCTGATGTCTAAATACTTCTTCCACTTTAGCTGATACATTTACTGGGGTCAGCCATTCGGGTAAATCAAATAAATCGTTTGTATGATGCAATCTTTTGTTGTCTCCTTTGGTAATTAAATTACCAACCCAACCAAACGTGAGCCAGGACATAAAACCATAGTGTTCATTATCACATGCCATACCCAAATAGTATGGATCAAATTCATCATTAAAACGACTATATGATGATGTCATTAAAGAACGTCTCTCGAGTGATTGCTAAAAGTATAAACATTTATATACAGATTAGACACATTAAATTATTTACTTTCAAAGACATACCTAGATATTTTCATAAAAATATATTATCAGTGTATACTGTATAGTTTAGATTACTTGAATTGAGTTTAAAATTAATACTATTCTTTGTTTCCAAAATATGTAATTAAAATATTAAATTAAGAAATTAAGATGTCACAATAAATTATTTTTAATTGTTTTTCTTTAAAATATTGTCATTCATTAGAAATTATAGATTAATACCTAATAATAAAAAAATGTAATTACATTTTAAAGATCAAAGTAATTTTAAGCAAATAAAATATACCTAATACGATAATTTATTAATAAATTTAAGGTGGTCACAAAGATTTACCTGGGCAAGAAAACGAAGTCTGTCTACATGTCTTATTCTTACAGTGTCTTCTTTGAAGAGCATGGTAATGAAATAAAACACCTGAAGCATCCAATTGAATAACGTGAACCACAATCTTGCTTGTAAAATAGGTTCATAATTACTTTCGATAAATACTACGAAAGTACTACGTAAGGATATAATTGATGATAAAAAACATAAAAACCAAGCAATTATTACAACTTTTGAACCTCTTAAGCTCGTTCCCAAATGATGGAGTATACATACAATGTATAATGTATGTACCAACCATGTAAAACATTGTATTACTAAAACTAAATTTTCGATCGGATACAGTTGGTTTTCAGTGAATTCGTAAACTTCCCAAATCAGTTGAACTGCTGGTAACATTGACAGCATACTAGCAATAATTATACGGCTACGAAGAACATTGGTTTCGCGCCTCGTACGTATTATCCAATCGGACAGATGAGCACAGTAATATGTTGATGTCAACAAGAATATAAACAGAACAGGCAGGCGAATGACTGCCATTTCTCCACAGATACTCAACACATACCCTGGTCGAAATATTGGAACAAAATCACTGGGACCACAGAGCTCGGTCCAGTTCCAAGTAACTTTCATATTTAAACTGAAAAAAATTAAAAAAAGATTTTAATATCAAACATTTGGCGTGCACAGCTACAGTTTGAATGATTTTAATCATAACTTTAAACATACACCATAATAATTTAGTACAGCCAATATTATCAAATGATCATTATTCAGATGTCAATCGTGTAATACGTGTGTTGCAGTTGACATATTCACGGGAAACCATTTACGTAGTGGACTACATAATATTACGTTCCTACTTTTAACAAATCGGTCCATAGACTTCATATAACTCGTAACAGCTATCAACTATTTACACAGCATTGCGAACTGTGAAAGTGCGAAGTATAAACACGGAACCGTCGTAGGTAGGCACAACAGTCCAAACTTCAAGTACTAATTGGAAATAATAAATTAGATTCAGCTATTCAGTCTTTTGTAACTTGCATAATGTATATTTTGTTGTACACTATCAAAGGTATGATAACGATTGGATTTTCGAAAATCACATTGAACAATAATTGATAAAAGGTACCGATTTTATCATTATGTTTGTTTTTGTTTATCGTGGGCGGTGGATGTTATCAAATATCATATTCATGACAATCCACAGATTTCTATATTATGGTTGTAGTATTATTATAGAAGTCAGTGAAACGATCACAGAACACTGCGGTTACGTTCATATTATGTCCTACGTGAACGCGGTGAAAAACAAAACAAATTGATTTACTCCGCGTTTGGAACAGCATGGTCAGGATATAATTCGCCAGCACTCGCCGCGTTCACGTAGGACATAGCGTAAAACCCAACACCACAGAACAATAGGTAACACAGAACACTATAATAAAACAGTGTTTTTCAATATTTTTAGTACCGTGACCCAAATTTCTCCCGACCCACATTGTTTCACTTTTCAAAAAGTAGACGGTGAAAAACTAAAATTAATATTATATACATTTTTATTAGGTATTTAGTATTTTATAGGTTTGTAATTAATATATTTTCACAAATGTAGGTACTTTTAAATTTTAATAATTAGTTGTATGCGAAACGTGTGCTTGTCATCTGTTATGGTTAATAACAGGCAACAGCATTGACATCGACGTCAATTTTAGTTATTTTCAAACGTAAAGAGTTCGATAACTTTAGCTTGTTTCGATGTTTGTTTTTGATTGTCCACCATTGCCGAAAATCCACTTTCACACATGTATGAAGATTTGAACGGGAATAGTATTTTTAAAGCTTCAGCTGAAAGAATTGGAAATGTTCGTTTGAGGCGACAGCCAAAACCAAATACTACTACTGATAGTCGTCGTTGTCAAGCTGCGACTTTATCGTATTTTATCGCGGAATTCTTACGATAACGACGATTTCGATACCCATCGTAATAAATATAGTATGACGAAATGACAAATTATTAGTAATCATTATTGCCCACGTAATTTTTGGCACTATATTAATATAATAATTTAAGTATAATATAAAAATATATTTAATATTAATTTGATATAGGTACATTTCTTGAAATCTATATAATTCAAAGAAACATAGGCGTGTCTACAGGTCTGCGAAATTTGATCCAACTTAGGTACATTATAAATTTCGGTGCATAATATAAACTATTTTTCTAAGTTTCTGATTTCGTATTCGTACAAATAAAATTTTCTTGATATTTATAGAAAAAAAAACTAAAAAAAATGGAAACTGAAAATGTCCGTAAAGAGCTCAAAATAAGTCAAAATGTTATGGTGCATATAAAATGCTAATATAAACATTCCGTCAAAATATCATGTAACTACAGTCATTAGTTTTACAGTTGCACCAAAAACCAAAATTTTTCATTTGTTTTTCATGTCGTTTTTAAAAACTACTGGGAAATTTTTACTTTTGACCCCAAAAAGTACCAACTAGATTAATTTTCTATCAGAAAAGATACTGTTGAAGAAAATCCAATAACTTTAACTGTCCTAAAAGGTGATAACAGACACAAAAATAAATAAAAAATAAAAAAAACATCAATGTAAAATCAATACATTCATCGTTCCACTCAGAATCTAAAATTTGAAACTTAAATGTTCGTGAACAGCTCAAAACAAATCGAAGCGGTTTTATTTCCTCAAACACAATCACAAATCATTGTACAATCAATACATTCATCGCGCTCTGCTAAGCATTTAAAATGAATGCCATTTTTGAAACAATTTAATTTTTAAACATATAGGTAACATATTGTAAAATTTATCTACAATAACAATATTAAACATTTAATTTGTTCAAATGACAAGTTGATTGGTCAATAAACAAAAATAATATAATATTTACATAATAATAATATTACTTTTTTATATAATAATACAGACTAAAAATATTAAACACATTAAAAAATTTGCTAATATTGTTGTCTTAGTATAGTATTAAACGAATAGTTACATGTTATAAAATATAAATCATAACAATATACAGAGTAAATAATTAATTTCATAAAATATTGACAAATATGTAATCAAAAATACTTAAATTATTTATATAAGCTCGCACCATTAAAATTGTAAAACTGAGATCACAAATTGTTACTTGAATTCTTGTTGAACTAAGTTATAAAAATAAGAATTTTTTTCCTCTAAGAGTACATTTGGAGAATCAAATTCTATTACTTTCCCATTGTCCATCACTAATATTCTACAAAAAATATAATATGTATAAATCGTGGAATAGATCTTAATTAATTTTTTGTTTAATAAATTATTCACATACCGATCACTATCCATAACTGTGCGAATTCTATGAGCAATGGTAATAACAGTACTATGCTTGAATGCAGTTCTTATTGTTTCTTGTATATTGCGATCAGTCATTTCATCTACGTTTGCAGTTGCTTCATCCACACATACTACTTTTGCATTCTTCAATATCGCTCTCACTAAGCACAACAACTGTTTTTCACCCACAGATATGTTAATATTATCTCCTAAATAACATCCCAAACCGCCTAAACGTTTAACAGTTGCTACTAAATGACAACGGCTTAATGCAGACCATATATTTGAATCCATATACTCTTTAAACGGATCAATGTTTTCACGAATAGTACCATCAAACAAAAATGGATCCTGAGGTATTACACATATACGGTTTCTGAAAATGAAAAGAGCACATTGTATTAGTTAAAATGTTAAGATATTATAATATTTTTCAATCTTACCTTATTTGTCGTGAAGAAATTTTGGAAAGGTTCACAGCATCTATAAAAATAGCTCCACTGCTGATATCACACATTTTACACAAAGCAGCTAATAATGAACTTTTTCCAGCTCCTGTTCGACCAATGACACCAATCTTTTCTGAGGAAGTAGTTTCAAATGAAACCCCATTCAGGGACATAGGACCATCATGTCTAAAAAATTTAAATATAAAAATTATTCCAAAGAATAATATTTCAATTTTAATAATTTACTTATACTTAAGGAAAACATTAGAAAAATGTATGATTCCATTTGTTGGCCAGGCAAATGGTGGTGAAATGGAGTCTACAACATCAGTCTCATTCTCTATGTTTTCAGAATAACCAAGAACACGTTCTAAGCTAATCATATCGCATTCTGTTGATGCAATGGAATTCACTAATCCTCCAAGCATATTTGTCAATGTTAATGCATAGGTCAATGACAACCCAAGATATCCTATGGATAAGAATAAGTTATATCATTAATAACATTAACAAGCAACAAATAATAATAATTATGCACAAACCATATCGATTAATATTTAAAAATGTACATTGTTTTTCAAAATACTAACAATTCTGAAATTGTTAAATGTTTGAAATTCTAAAATTTAAATAAAATTCCATTTTAATTAATCCATATAATTTTTTAATTAATACAAACCTGTATTGGTGAGATTCCATTGATGAATAAATACAGAAATTAAACTAATAAAAAATAATATAGTTATTCCAATGATTCTTATTCGGAAATTAAACCATAAAGACGCTAAGTGGGAAGAAAACTCTGCTTTCAAACAGTTTTCGAGTTTGTCTTTATTTTCGCGTTCAAATCTAAACATTTCAAAAACATCATCAATTCAAAATTAACACATTGACAGTCAGTAACTGAGTAACTGCTATAGCAGTCATGATAATTTTAGTTGTAATATGACATGACTGCTAGAGCAGTTGCGTTTGTTATGGTTTCACTCATGGCTTAAATATACAAGGTTATTGCAATAGTACTCCCACTATATCATTTTATCACGTTAAGGAATTAAAATGGCAGCGTAAGGGGACGACGTATACTGGCTATACAATGATATTATATTATGCTATGATATGGCCCATACCCTTACGCTGCCATTTTATTTTTGTTTGATAACAATATGGGCTATGTGCAATAACCTTGTATATTTAAGCCATGGTTTCACTACATTGGAAATTATCTAGTGACCTATTGTGACATCTAAAAATTAAGGCACAAAAAAAAAAACAAATATTCTAAAAAATCTATGAATTATGCCCAATCAGAATTCAGAGTGACTATCAATTTACAGTAGTGTGCATAATTGCATTAGCAGTCATGTCCGTCAACGTGTTAAGCAACTGCTTATATATTGTTGTTATAAACTAATATCACTATGATTAATATTAACCTGGATACAACTCTAAAAGCACGTATTGTTGCAAGCCCCTGGAATGATTCATTTATGTGGTTATAAAGTGGCGATAGGGCCACAGTTGATATACGTCTAAGTTCACGAGATGAGTTCCTGTATCGTATTTGCAATTTATAATATACAGGAGTAAGTATCACAGCAATAATTATAGCCCAAGGCACACCAAATATAATGGAGCCTAGAGTACCAATTACATGAAAAAATTGGGCTACAAAAATATTTAAAATAGATGGTAATGAGTCATCAATAACATGTATGTCGGATGAAAATCGATTTAATATTCTACCAAGAGGATTTACATCGAAAAATTTAGTTTTTACCTGTATGAAAAAAAAAAAAAAAAAATTATTTATAATATATGTAAAATAAAAATTAGGTATATAGAAATTAAACGTTAAGAAATACGTACATTCATAATAGAAGTCAACAAGCAGTCGTGAATTATTTTACAAGCCTTAATTCCACCATATGCAAATATAAAGGCTTTAAAAAATGTGGCTACAGAGTTTACAATACCAATTAATATATAAACATATAAATATTTATTGTTTTCATCTTGTAAACCTTTTAAATCATTAACAGCATTATCTGAAACAAAATAAAATTTAAAAATAATGATTCGGTTTTAATTAGTTTGATTGTATCAGAGGACTAAAATATATTGTTATAGAATTATTAAAATAATAACTTTGTAAATAAGAGATTTATAACAGGGTAATTTTTAATGTAATACATTTTGATTTATAAATATAAATGTCTTTAAATTAATAATTATGTGTTTGTATGTTATAAATAAAACATAGTATAAGCGCATATTTTTCAACATTTAATAATTTTTTACTAACCATAATGTTTATATGTTATTTCATTCACCCAGTGAGATAACCATAAATCTGATATATTTCGCGTACCCTAAAATGTATAAAAATAAAAATTGTCTAAATGATGACAAAAAAACTGATTTTGTGCATGTTATTAATTTCTGTTCAACAAGACAGCACATGGCACATTGACCAAAACTGATCAGCACTGGTTATAGTTGCGTATTCCTCCTCTCAGATCCCATCTGTACCATGTGAGTATACAGCGAAGGGGATATAACATTACCGGGTTGGCCAACATAGTGGGTCCCGGGAGAGGATATTATGGTAGTGGTGTGAGCGTAGTTGTAGCCATGTGCTCTCTGCTGTACATAGTATATTCAATGATGTATTATTTAAAATATGATAAAAATTAAATTTGTGTGTACCTGCATAATAATCATGGCAAAAAATAGCAGTATTACAATTAAATTTCCAACAGATTTCCAATATTGTTTATAAACAGATGAATCAACCACTCCTTCTTCTTGGGTTTCTATGTCATTCAAATCATTTTTAATTTCTGATTCTTTAACTGGTGTCCAATCATCCATAGATAAGTATGAGTTACTATTTGCTTCCTCAAACTTGACATCCACAGCTTTTACATCATAATCATTAAGTACTTCGAAAGGCCGACCTTGATTTACAATAGTACCATTATTCATTATTAATACCCAATCAGCTGAGAGTAAAAATTGACTATTATGGGTACAAATAATACGTGTTTTATCTTTAAGTAACCCATTAATACAATGGGTATATAGATGTTGAGAAACATTAATATCTACTGAAGCAAAAAATGTCATCCATTAAATACATACATTTGTTCTGAAAAAAATCAGTACAATATATTTGTTGATTTTAGAAGTAATTATCAACTTAAAAAATGTTATTCAATATATTTAGAAGTTCAATGCTGGGAGAAAATTGATTCAAGTAGGAAAATCTGTCTTTTATATTATTCAAAGTATTCAGCCCAATATCAGCAGTGGTATACTCAATTACTTAGACCAGTACTGGTATTATTATTTTATAAAAATATAATATATAATAATACATATAATGAATAAGCAATAAACACATTTAGCATTATAAAATTGGGAATATTCTATATGACTATGCTTTAAATTTAATATGTATCAATTCAATTAAAAATGTTTGGTAGTCATGAAGTACGCGGCCTAACTATACTTGATGTCTACCACGCATCTACCGAGTCATTCCCATCAAGTTGATGATTAAACTTAATCCTCATCAACGTAATTAATTATATTAATTGTTAGCCAAAAATTTAAATTGAATTATCCAGTGAGAAAAATATTATCATCCGTTTTTCAAGGGAAAATAATACAGAAGACTTATATGATGAATGTTTTCTAAGAGACATCAAACCGCATTGTAATAAATAATCAATATTTATTAATAATTATTCTTATGGTTTTTTATAATTAGGGCAATTAGTTAATTGATGTGAATAAAAATAGTAGGTTATTTGAAATGTTTATTTTATTGTATACTTATTAGTTATTACCTGATACACAGCACGGGCAAGAGCTAAACGAGCTTTCTGACCACCACTCAGAGTTACACCAGCTTCACCAATAAGAGTTAAATCACCTTTAGGAAATTCTTGTAAGTCCTTAACCAAACCACAACTTTTTATGACTGTTCTATAAACAAATTAAAACATTTTTATAGCTAATAATGCACAAATAATGTTTAAGTACTTGACAGATCCTCAGAAGCAAAAGCTGACGACTACTAGTGTGTGGTCAGAGTTTCTGACCAAACCAGACAAAAATTAATGCTGCTTAGGTTGTGTCTTTATGAAATAGATTATAGTTGTTAATGGGTAAAAATTGTATTTTAAATGTTGAAAGATATGTTGTCTCTGTCTAACACACGTGTAACATTAGAAAATGTATTTATGTATGTACCAGATTCTTACAACTATTTATAATAAGTTAATCATAGAGTAAATTTACATAGTATTATCAAATTTATGGAAGAGAAGCAAACTAAGTTTTTTATTTTTTTTAAATTGATACCTCGTAATAAAATAAATCAATGTACATTCTCCTCTAAAAATTTGATAATATGTACATTTTCTCTTCTTAAAAGGATGAGGCATACAAAAATTAAGTTTTATACAGTTCATGGGTCATAAACCATATTTATTATATGTTCTAGCTCTTTAAAAATGTTTACTCTCAAAGGAAACTTTAAAAATATTTTTTTGAAGCTTGAAAAAATTTGATCGACTTTTGGGTGAATTTTACTAATTGACCGGTCTTAAAATAGTATTGGCCTACAGTTTATTAAATAATCGTAGATTGCAACAACAAACGATAAAGATAATGAATGTTGATAATCGACAAGCTAATGGAAACTGAATGGGTTACGATAATATGTAATTTTCAACAAGAATGCAAATAAATGTAATAAAAAATTACAAAAATAAATAAAATGCACCAAAAATAATGAAAAATTACCATAAAGCAAAGAATCCCTAAAAATACAAAAAATGCAAAATAAAAATTGTACCATTAAATTCTATAATCCATGAATCAAATTTCTGTAAAGACGAGAATTATATGTAAGCATTAGAAAAAAAGATGCAAATGCATCAAGTTTCGGGCCTTAGTTATGAGTATTTTAAAATGTACAAACAATTTACAATTCTAAAATACTCATAACTCGCTTCAAACTTAAAATATATTAAAAAGCCTAGTAAGTAACTAACTGTAGTAAGAGTTTGGTATGTAGATTTACAATTTTAACATATGTGTTTATAGTGTAATTTTAAAATGTATAAATAAACATAATTTGTCATTGTGTACCATTGGTATAACATTTTTTTTTTTTTGAAGTTACCCATATTATATGCCCATTTGCTCAAAAAATATAGTAAATTAATAAAGATGTATTTCTTATTAAAAGTAAACAAATATTACTTGTATTTTTCTAAACTGAAATTCTGACCAAATAGAATATTATCTTTAATAGTTCCTTTTTGAATCCATGGTGTCTGTGCAACAAATGCAAATCCTAAAAAAGAAGTAAGTGCATATACTTTAGTACATAAAGAAAACTAAAAACATAATATAAAATAACATATTATAGACTTACCATCTCTCATATTATTTGATGATGTAATAATTCCTTCGTCTTTGTTCATTTCAGCTAAAATGGCAGTCAATAGAGTAGATTTTCCACTGCCTATTGGCCCAACAATACCAACAAAAGATCCTCTGGTAACAGAAAAATTGATATTTGTAAGTTGGAATGATCTAAGGCCCCAGTTAAAAGAACACTTTGTCAATGACACAGCATTATCAAATGTTTTTCCATACTGGACTGGCATTAGACTATAATAAGACTGTGACTGTAGGTCATCTACCTGAAAAATAAATGTATTAAAACTATAAATTCGATTAATGCTCTATAATGTAAAAATGCTATTAATATTACTTCAATTAAACGTTGAATTCTTTTAACAGACACACAAGCTTTGGTGACACCATTCAGTATCGAAGGAAAATTATTTAATGGTGTTATTAACATATGAAGTAAAGCCATACTGGTAAAAACCTTAACATATTTTAGAATGTAGTTTTTAATATACATTAATTTTAAGACTGACTCTGATATACACTAACTTTTGAAGCTGTTAATTGACCTCCAAGAAAAATATAAGTTGAGAACGTTAACATTGATATTGTTATTGGAGTTGTAGCAAAAAAATACACACACAAAGCGTCTAAATATTTCCTTTTTTTCAGGTATAACACCTCGAGTTTTCGATAATCTAAAAACAATAAAGTTTTAACTAGGACATAATGAAATAGTAAAATATAGCATAACATACCACTAACTTTATCAATAAAATATTTTTCCCAAACGTGAAATTTAATCACTCGAATACCTTTTATAATTTCAGACATTAATTTAACACGTTTATCTTTTTCTTTCATCAATTTTCCAGATAATTTACCTATAAAAAAAATAATTAAATAACAATCAGCTTTTATCTATACTATTTATAATAGTGTGCATTATATTTATATACACGCATACCAATATTTGATGTAATAATCTTGTTTACAGGTATCAGTAAAATAGATACTAACACTCCAGACAAGAAAGCGATTCCCAATTGTTGATAAAGAAGGTATAGAACGACAACCAACTAAAACATGAAAGTAAAATAAGCAAGTCCATTTAAAATACATGGATATTTTATAATTTTACTTGAAAAGGTATACTCCACATTGAATGGAAGCTATTGCAAGCGTTTACTACATTAGTGGTATCAGTCCTCATAAAATTTACTATTTCCCCAATACTAGAAAAAAAAATAAATATAAATTATGTATACAACAACATAGATTTAATTAATAATACAGCGAAAAAGTTAACACAATTTCAATTACCTAAAGTTATTTAGCATTACAGTATTTAATTCTAATGTCTTTTTATAAATCATTGTGACTAAAGCGCCTCTGATTTTTATTCCGAGCATGTGTATTTGGTAATCATAATGAGTTCCAAATAATGTACCTAAAAAAAAAAAAATTAAAATAAAATATATAAATAAAAAAAATTTAAAGTTTATTCTTACTTATTAGTGACATTAAAACAAGCCCTGCCATGTATACATATCCATGACTTATCGGTTCCTCATGATGTGATACAAATGTAATTAGTTTCCTTAAAAAAATAGGTGCTGCTATTCTAAAAATGTCTGCAAATAGTTTTAGTAATCCAATCCCATAAAATTGTTTTCCGTAACATTTATGTAGAGCTTGTAGCAATGATATTTTTGGTACTCTAGATTCATGGTCGGCAGGAAAAATATTAGGTGATGAAGCTGTCACAGAGGGTTGATGTCTAAATACTTCTTCCACCTTAGCTGATACATTTACTGGTGTCAGCCATTCGGGTAAATCAAACAAATCGTTTGTATGATGCAATCTTTTGTTGTCTCCTTTGGTAATTAAATTACCAACCCAACCAAATGTGAGCCAGGACATAAAACTATAGTTTTCATTATCACATGCCATACCCAAATAGTATGGATCAAATTCATCATTAAAACGACTATATGATGATGTCATTAAAGAACGTCTCTCGAGTGATTGCTAAAAGTATAAACATTTATATACAGATTAGATACATTAATTATTTACTTTTAAAGAGATAGATATTTTCATAAATATTGATTATCAGTGTATACTGTATAGTTTAGATTACTTGAACTGTGTTAAATATTAATATTATTCTTTGTTTTTCCAAAGTATATAATTAAAATATTAAATCAAGAAATTAAGATGTCACAACAAATTATTCTTAATTGTTTTTCTTTAAAATATTGACATTCATTAGAAATTATAGATTTATACCCAATAATAAAAAAATGTAATTACATTTTAAAAATCAAAATAATTTTAAGCAAATAAATTTACCTAATACGATAATTTATTAATACATTTTAAGTAATTACAAATGATTTACCTGGGCAGGAAAACGAAGTCTGTCTACATGTCTTAGTCTTACAGTGTCTTCTTTGAAGAGCATGGTAATGAAATAAAACGCCTGAAGCATCCAATTGAATAATCTGAACCATAATCTCGCTTGTAAAATAGGTACATAATTACTTTTGATAAATACTACTAAAGTGCTACGTAAGGATATTATTGATGATAAAAAACATAAAAACCAAGCAATTATTACAACTCTTGGACCTCTTAAGCTCGTTCCCAAATGATGGAGTATACATACAATGTATAATGTATGTATAAACCATGTGAAACATTGGATTACTAAAACTAAATTTTCGATTGGATACAGTTGGCTTTCAGTGAATTTGTATACCTCCCAAATTAGTTGAACTGCAGGTAACATTGACAGCATACTAGCAATAATTATACGGCAACGGAGAACATTGGTTTCGCGCCTCGTACGTATTATCCAATCAGACAGATGAGCACAGTAATATGTTGATGTCAACAAGAATATAAACAGAATAGGCAGGTGAATGATTGCCATTTCTCCACAAATACTCAACACATACCCTGGTCGAAATATTGGAACAAAATCGTTGGGACCACAGAGCTCGGTCCAGTTCCAAGTAACTTTCATATTTAAACTAAAAAAAATTAAAAATGTTTTAACATCACATATTTGGTGTTTACATATATATTTTGAATGATTTACATCATATGTATGCTACACAGTTGTAAGTCGTAAGTTGTATATTTTATTGAACTCACATTCTTATTAATGCTTGGACACTATCAAAGAAAAATGATAAGGATTGGATTTTCAAAATCATATTATCAATGACTAAGATAGTATTATCACAAAACCACAGAAGGCTTATAAGAAATGGAAAAACAGTGAAAATGTTTTAAATATTTTTAGGGAACACCAGCAGACCAGCTAACACCCACACGTTCATGCAGTTCATTGATCGTTCATTGACAGTTTGCTAACTGTGAGCCTAAGATATTTTATAATATAATATAATATTGTTACTATTAATACGGTAGCCGAAGTTGAATATATATTATTTGCATATTATTATATTTAAATACTTGTATGTATAACACGATTTAAGGTACCTATCTTAAATCGTAATGTATAATAATATAGGTACCTACATGAGATTATGATAAAGTACCCACGAATTATATTTTTAAATTACTTAGAAAATAACTAAAATTGTTATAAAATCTTGGTTAGGTTCTCTTAATAAGTAATTTTGTTCAAATTTGTACATAAAATAACTATTTTTTAAAATATTTTTTAGATTTTTCGGTTACACAATAACCTATAGGTACTTACCTACGTGGAACCTTGTTTTAAATTTTAAATCCTTAGCTATAAAAGTTGAACATTGTATACATTTTTAACTACAAAATAATTATTCTTACATTTTATATTTGATACATTATGTCAATAATCAAACTTTAAAATACTTATAAAAAAAACTGTGCATATATATTTTTTTTTTAATTTTCAACTGTCATTGTAACAATATATTAAGAGCCTTCTGTATTAAATTTTCAAGCTTTTTGAGGCAACGAATAACATTTTATTGACATTTATAGAAAAAAAAACTAAAAAAAAAGGAAACTGAAAATGTCCGTAAACAGTTCAAAACAAGTAAAAATATTATTATATTATACACCATGTAATACTAGGTAATATAAACATTCAGTGAAAATTTCATGAATCTACGGTAATTTGTTTTGAGTTACCAAAATCGAAAATCGATTTCCCAAAAACCAATTTTGCGTAAAAATTACCGTTTTACCTTGCTTTTAATTTTGTATTTTCTTGTGCTTTTGAAAACTACTGAGCATTTTAAACTTTTACCTCCCGAAATCACCAACTATAGTTTTACTTTCCCATTGAACAAGATACTGTTGAAGAAAATCGAAGCAGTTTTATTGACTCTAACGGTAATGACAGACACAAAAAATAAAATAAAGAAACACAGATCATTGTAAAATCAATACATTCATCGCTCCTCTCAGAATCTAAAATCTGAATTTTGAATAGGTATACCTACTTCAAGAGTTTGTGGTATAAATAGGAAAATAATAAAAATGTCAGTAATAATGAGTACCTACCTAGGTGACTAGGTGAATGATTAAGTTAGCTTTAATATAAGATATTATATAATGAGTTGATCATGGGTGACCTCAGGATGGTGCCGGGAGGGGCAATACCCTCCAGCTATATTTAGTTATAATATATAGGGATTTTTTATCCCTAGCAAAAAAAAAAAATAGTATGTGCTGTATTATCGGAGATTTTCGACTCATTTAAAAGAGTTTGTCAACTAGATATAGGTAAGTACAAAATGTGAAATTTAAACCCTAATCTCCACCTTTGATACGTCACTGCAGTGAACTAATGCCACCGAACCACGGCTATTTCAATGACTAAAATATATTCACAGAATGTCTATAAGATATCAAAATAAATATATCGATAACCATTAAATATATTAAATATATTAGGAAAGACAACCATAAGATATTTAGTATGGATATGATATCCAATATATAAAAAAACGGATATTTGGGTATCTCTCAAATATCTATGAGGCGTCCATAACCATCCATTAGGTATCATGGATATCCATTTAATATATCTGATGGATAAATATTAGATGTGTACCTATGTATTGTGTACTTGTGTGGTTGCCAGACACTGCCCATAAGAATAAAGATAATATTTTAATAATTTAAATCAAATGGATTAATTTCTCGCGGTTGTATTTGTGTGATTTATTAAGTGAAATCTTTGTTAGGCAACTAGAGGTACGCACTTCTGCTGTCGTTAGTCAATTTTCCCAGGTATCACCGACTAGATAGTACCTATAGGCATATATTATTATAAAAAATATGTAATCTATATAAATAAAAATTAAATGCTGTTCGTTGGTAATCGCATTACTTGAGGACAGCTGGACCAGATTTGGCAAATTTTTTTCCTGAATGTTCATAATAGATAGCACGAATATGGTTTTTACAGAAAGAAGAAATTGAAAAAGTTGCTCAGAAAATTAGAAAATTCGGGAAAAACTGAAAGTTCTTTTTTGACTGACTGACAGTTGATCGACGTAGAGTCTAAACTATGATAGCTGGAGACTAAATTGTCATAATAGCACGTTCGTACATATATTATAGGTATACGAATTCATTTCAAAATCGTTGTGACTAATTACTTTATAATAATGTGTATTATAAGTATGCTATTAGTTTGCAGGTTTCGACCAGCTGTTGGTCTTGCATCACACGAGTCACAAATTATAGACCATTCGTCCACTACATAATTTGTTTGCTATAATAATTATTATAGTTAATGCATAATATTATGCTTTTATTAACCATGACAAAATAAATTGCTCATGTTACTTACATCGAAGAGGAACTTTTAGGTAGATACCTATCATTGTAAATAAAAATTGTAATACGCAACATTAAATGTTTAGGTACTCATCTATAATATTATCAACTTAAACGTTTAATCATAAATTAATAATAAAAATAACACTCGTGTAAAATTGTGTACGTTCTGAGTTAACCGCAGTCTTCGATTACCTATAGATAATATACCTATATAATTGACTATAATATTGTACAGTAAGGTAGGTAGATATTATATATTATAGACTTGACACTCAAAATAGGATATTGAATGAAAAAATAAAAATAATATAGGTAGGTATTTACAATAGTGTATGTAAGTACATATCATTTAATAATCATGGTAAGATTTAAATCACAGCCTTATCAATTATAAAGTATTTTACAAGGATACATATTATTTTATTACATATAAAATAATCATGATAATGCTTAAAAATAAAATAACACAAAAAAATAAAATTGTATAAAAATGTCAAAAAAAAAAAATGTATCATAGTATTATAATATTTACATTTAAAATAAAACTATTTTTACCTTAAACGTTTTCTATGTTAAAATAAAAATAATTATACATAATATCAAATATTCATAATAACATATAGGATTGTATAAGACATAAGTACCTATACACCTACTTAAATACTTATATTATAATATTAAAGTAATAATACTAAGGTTTTCCATAAATTTAATGTAAAATTACTTTAAGACTAAAAATATTGGATACATATAATATATTATGTGCTAATACTGTAGTACTTTACCTATATTATATTATACGGCTATCCGGCTATACGTATATAATATAATCTTATAAATATAGGTAAAAACTAATTAGATAACTCAAATCTATTTGTTTTAATATTTATCACAGTACAATATAAGTAGGTAATAACTCAATTGTGCTGCGTAGGTACAAGCTGGTAGGTACATAATAATTTTAAACATCATTGTTGGTATTTATTTGATGTCTTCCCTGTGTAGTGTATAAAACTATATAAAACGTTGACCTTTGGATTATCATTTAAGTAGTTTTTTTTTTTGATTTAGGAAATCAATAAACAAATATTGTATTGTTCTGTATTTCTGTCTATTGATTACCAATTTCAACAGCATTTAAACCTTATTATCGATTCCTGCTGCAACCAAGTATTCCCATTTCTGATTTGAATTTAGACTATCGCATACATTTATACTTATCATGTCGTGTACTCCAAGCGTGTCCAAACATAGGTTAACGGCTTTAAGCCTTAACTGTTTAGTGTTTTCGTCGAATTTCCACTAAAACAATGATGTACATAATCGTGTAAGTAGGGCGTCATATAGATTATAGGTATTAGGTGCTGAGTAAGTTGTATGAATACTTTATTAAGTATAAAATATAAATCCCGAAATAATGAATCCGGTGTTTGTTACTTATTTGCGGTGTTTTGGAAGCACGAGGGGTATTATTTTATATTAAAAGTTTTAGTACCAATTTGATAGTTTTACTGTTTTTTATATAATTTTATTTTAAAATCTCTTTCAATTTTTTTTCCATCTTATATCCGTTTTACATTTTTGCAACATTGCACCAAATTTCAAATATATAATATATTATGAACAATATATCTAAACTAATGTATTTAAACTATTTATTACAGGTAATTAGATATACATCAGAGAAATATAGTAGCATATTATTCATATACTTTTATTAAAATAATAATTGATAGGTAATACCACTGTAATTCATATTTTACAATTGGATTTTCTATTTTGGTATTTTATGAATATTTTCTTTTGGAAATATATTTATTTTCAGTTTACTACAGGGTATCGGGCATTGTTATTATTTTCATAGGTACTTTAAGGGTATCTGATGAAAAATTCCGATATAGACATGCGTATAACAATTGACAACAATTAAAAATCTATACAAGTGTTATTGTTATTGTTATTTTCAAATTCTGTTTTAGAAACAGATCATTATTTGATTATTAATTTGGTATCGGATTTTATTCTCTATGATGTAGGCGTATGCGTCAACATTATTTTCTTAATTTTAATCTTTAAATTAGATGTAACCGTGTAGATACGTAATATTTTAAGCAACAGTTGGGACTTGGTAAGTATAGCCGTATAGGTACAATAAGTACATCATATTGATTTACCCCCTAATACAGTGGTGCCGATCACTTAATTTATCTATGACATACTATCATAGTAGATTTTTTAAATTTTGGGGGGGGGGCACTGTAGGGTACTGCAAGGATCCCGCTGTGGCCTGTGGATCCAGAATTTATACGTTAAAACGTTAAAATAAATGATTGAACATTGCATTATGTAGGTGCTTTGATTTTCATCTGATTGTGAAATTAAAAAGGGGGATGATAGGGGGCCCCTTGATGTACGATGTTAGAACTGAACTACTAGCTATTTTATTCATTACAGCGCCACTGCCCTAACATGAAATACAACTCGACACTCAGCGCATCGCAGGTAATAATATTTTCATTTTTCAATTTGAACAACCCCGAAGAACCCACAATGCCAATAGTGAAAATTAATAATTTGTATACTCACTTCATCGGTCGTAGAGTCGCATGGTTTCATAATTATTAAGCTCATGGATGAATAATCTGTCGGAGACAAACACATCATGTCATGTTTAATCGATCCACCAATTGTAAACGTCCATTCCTGTAAAAAAATATTATTACCTTTTATTATTCGGTTTATAATAATATTATAATAACGCCGCTGCAGTTATTCGAAAAAGTTTAATTTTGTAAATATTGTAATTATCATACCTGATTGCCACCGTAATCGTGACAAGGAAAGATGCCTGCAGTTTTTCCTACTTGGTTTTCTAGTGTATCCAAGCACATGTAGCCCTGTCTGATACTGCCCACGAACTCGTCTACAGTCGCTGGCAATTTAAGTTCCGGATAAACGTTATCCAAATACCATTTAAATGGTTTACAGCCGAGATTTTTCTTCAATGCCAATCGATCTGCTATGCTGAAATAACAACAACAATACACATTAAAATTGTCATCGCCTTTTTCTTCTTTCTAGAGCACATTATATTATAATAGCGAATGGCATACTTTCCAAATGGGACGATTCTAGATAATGGCACGGCATTGTAATAGTATCGCTTATACTGGTCCATCCATACTTCAGCTGCTCGACGAGTGTTGTGGGCGAAAACATTACCACTGCCTCCCGGAAACGTATAAGGATGTCTCTTTCGGAACACATGTCCCACTCGCGAACAAGGGATGATTTCCAAGCTACCACCACATTGCCACACCCTGAATGATATTTCTGTAAATACGGGGGAGAAAAAACATAATAAATATACTGCAAATATAACTGGTCGTATAGTCGATAATAAAATATATACGAGTTTAACGCATTTAACCATAATATAGTTTCAGTACCTATAAAAGTTATGAAATCACTCCTTACCTAAATTTTCACCACCCCAAATGTTCATTTCCTTGTCATATGTTCCAAGTTTTACGAAATAATCTTTGTCCATCACGAATAAACCGCCAGCAATCATCGGTGTTCTGTGAAAATAAACAAAACGCCGTTGTGTATTATTATACATAAACCTGATAATATGTATACGCGATTGTCTATTAACATTTAAAATTCGTTTTAAATTTGCATATTTCAATCTGATACAATCAGTGTGAATATTTATATATAAACACCGCAATTGTTATTTATTAGGTATTTAATTTATAAAATATTTAAACTTTTCATCGGTAGTGTTCTTGAATAGGTAGGTAGTTAATAGGTATGCAAATTAAATCTGTACACGATTCACAAATAAAATGAAGGCGTAATGTACCTACGTTACATTATAGTTCACGAGTTCGCGAGTACCATTCGAGTTAAAGGGTGACGAACGTATATCGTATACCTATAATTATTATTTGTTACACCATTATGTATTCGCGTATCTTAAATGGTGTAAACGGTAAATAGTTTAATATAGTAACCGATAATTATTAATTATACTCAGTCCTGTAAAGTATTTAGGTAAAAGTATTTGAGTAAAAGTATTCAAATACTTTTTTAAGTATTGAATAACTTTTTAAATACTTTCAGCATGAAGTATTTTGAATGGTATTTTAAATACTTTTTTTTGTATTGAATACTTTGGTTTTTTATTTCGAACATTTTATTTTCATTCGAAATAATTGGTTGGAAAAATATTATTGTCAACTACAATAATAGAATAATAGTTTTATTTAATATTCTGTATATCTGTGTTAGCCGAAGCCCAAAGGTTTGTGAAAACCAGATTTCTAAAAAAAGTTATTGAATATTGAATAACAATATTCCCTTTAAAACTATTAGATAACTATTAGATTACCTACTACCTATGTGTTTATATTACGATAGTTAGAAACCCACTTTAAAAACCAAAAGTATTTGAATAGTATTTGAAATACTTTACAATGAAAGTATTTGAGTAGTATCTTAAATACTTAAAAAAAAATGTATTTGAGTATTAACTCAAGTACCTACTTTTTAAAAGTATTCTTTACAGGACTGATTATACTGTTGTTGAGTGTAATAGCCTATAGGTATAGTCTTATAGGAGCATTTAAAAATTTTAAATAATTTACCTGATTGGTAAAGTTGGATCTTTTTGACGTTGCGCTCTGACTTCTTTTGATAAATACTCCCATTTAAACACTAAGTTCCAATCAAATCCACCTCTAAGTTCTGACGAAGCTCCTATGTATTGGAAATTATCCATATTGATGACATCGATAATTGGGCACACCACCCTAGTCGGGTCCTATTAAATACAGTTGCCTATAAAGTTTTATTTCTGACATTGCGCAAGCGTAATATTATATTTTTGCAAGACACGCGTTAGACAATGATAATTACAACAAAATTACATACTTCCGCTACACGATCTAAAAGTGGTTCAAGCCAATTCACGTTACACTCCACATGACTGTCCAAAAATGTAAGCACGGGTGCTGTCGCAATTTCTGACCCACGAACTCTAGACCTCATTAACCCTGTGGTAAACATATTAGGTGGTAAACATATATACGCTCTCATAATTTTATTTTGAATACGCGTTTTATTACATTTATATAAATATAAACTTCATATAGTATAAATAATTTAGCCGTGCTTTATAGAATAAATTTCATCTATAAATAACAATTACATTTACAACACTTGCAATAAAAGTGTATTAAAATAAAGTATTTACTAGTTTATTTTTTTAAATAAACTTTTATTAAATAACTATTTAAAATATGCCTATTTTGTTTTTTTTTAAGATAGTAATATTGTTGTACTGTACTTGAGCCCTATAGTGGGCGTTTACATAAATAAATAAGACAGTTAGGTTAGAAAATATTACATGAAAATAGATTAAATATTAGGTTTTTAGAAAGATGAAACTTATTAAATTTAATTAATCGGATTAAAAGAGAAGAGGAACATACTTTATAAATATTAATTTTAAATTAAGCAATTGAACTCAATCATTATAACTATAATCAAGTTATATATTTTTACCTTCTCTTTTTTCATTTCTAATAAGCTTCACTTTTTGTATTTTTGATAATTCTTGTCCATCAGTACCTTTAAGTAAAAATAAAAATCTATTAATACCTTTATAATTGATTAATAAATACGAAATCAAATTTTGTCCAGGTATAATGATAATTGTTTTATAATATATTTATAATATTAAACAAGATTTAATGTTTGTCATAAAATACTTACTGTCATCGCTGAAATCGTCCACTAGAATTATTTCTTTGATTAAATGTTCGGGACTTCTATTTAAAACGCTAAAATTTAAAATAACAATAAAATAATTATTTAGTGGATTAATTATAATGGACTGAAGGTACAAGACGTACAACTATAATAGTATTAAAAAAAAAAAAACACAATTTCAAATAATACCTGACAACTGTTCTCAAAAGAGTAGACCTGGCTTCATTATGAAAGGTGATGATGACACTTGTCTGAGGCAGATCAATGCGATATTTTTTAGTTAAACATCTTGAAAAAAAAACAACAAAATAAATAATTATTGTAATGTAAACTTAATGTAAATTTAACAAAAACATGAGTTATTTTTATTTGTGGAATTTAGCAGACGCAATAATGGTATAGAATATATTAACTTCCTTAGTCCTTTACAATTAAACAAAATTTATAAATTAATCAAACTCAAAATTACTGACAGTATATAAGCTCAAACGTACAATTTCCTGTTTTTCGTTGCAGTATGTTGTCACAAATCATTTACGAAAGGAAATTATTTTTACACAAATATAGTGTTTTTCTGAATATTATTAATTATTTAATGAAAAATCGTGATACAAATCAACCTGAACATTTAAAATAATTCAATGTTAATAACTTACTGACACACTGTCGCCCATTTAACATTTCCCCACCTGTTGCATACAATTCAGTATGTATATACGGAATTTGGTACCTTACTGTATCATCCCATATTTTCTTCTTGAACAATGCAAATATTATTAAAAATCTGATTTTTAAATAATATAGGTAGGTACTTAAAGACCTAAGTAGGTTCTTTAAAATTCTTGAGGTTTTTTTTTAATACATATCTAAGAAGTGTCCTGTACTCCTGTGGAGATACAAACTTCTGTTTTTCAAAGGAGAACCCCCATTTTCTTCTGTAAATTATTTAGCTGATAATTTTTCTGAAAATGTTGACGTATTGTTATCAAAATTCGAAAGGGTAGTTTTGAGTTATTTAACATTGTGTACTAAGGATAATAGGTGATTTTGGGTTTGGAAGATATGGAGATTATTATTTATTAAAAAATGTTAGAGATTAATATTCGACTATTAACAATAATAATTTTTAAAAATGATTCAAAAGTATAATAAATACTAGAACCAATATAACATCTTCTTTATATTTATATGAAATTATTTTTAATATACTATTATACTTAGTATAAGAATTTTAATAACTACTCGTTAGAAATTTGAATTAGATTAATCAAAATGTTTAATAAAAACTATCGGCTATAATTAATAATTAACAGTGGATAGGTACACAAAGGGGGTTTCTCACTTGTGAAACAGAAATTTCCACAGGACACTCCTTAAATATAGCACAAAAAATCTCAAGAATTTAAAACTATTGTCTTAAAGTAGGTACTTTTAAATATTTCAAAAATCAGATTTTGAATAATTACATTATGGAAGAAAAACATGGAATGGGCAGGATTTTTGAATCGCCCTGTATACTGTGTATTCAGGGTGTACCAAATATATAACGGAGATCTGACTGCACATTTAAATGTATAATTGTCAGATCTTTTTTTGTGATATACACACTTTAGGTACTCATTTAATATTTTTTAAACTGCCATTTTATAGGTTTTAGGAAGATATAGCCATATAGGTATATAATATTATAGTCGATCTCACTTTGCGTTTCTAGTGTCGGGCACCGGCCGATTGCTACGCAGGCTATCGCTCGCCAATTGATTGAATTTGTTACGTGAATATGCATCGTCGCCGTGTCTGAGACCGCCAGCAGCCACGTACGCAACCTCGTCCAGATAACTGCTTAATGTCGAAAAAGGCGTAAAGAGTTCTGCCTGGCCATCGGTCAGAGAACTTGGCGAGCTATCTACGTGCCTGTCGACCGACGGATCGTCGGCAGACATTGAACCGTATCGGTCGCTTTTCAGCCGTAACGCTCTATTCTCTTCTGGCTGCTTGTAACCGAGAACAAAACAATTAAAGAAACGACCATGTTAAAACGAAAAATACAAATTATCGATGAACAGTATGATTTGTATTAGGTCATTGTATGTATACATATATAAATATAATATTATATACATTATCGTTTATCACAGTACCTATCTATAGGTGTTAGGTATATACCTAACGCAATACGCGCGATTATTGTTATATATACAATATCTATTATTTATTATAGGTACTACAGCGCAAGACGCAAATATCAATAATACGTATGTCGTATATATATATATAATATAAGAACCGAGTTTTTTACATTCAGCTCGCAGACCGTATATGAATCTAAATACTTATTAGATTTTGAGTGAACCTTGCAAGGAAGTAAGTTTTTTAACACTTTTAGATTAATGGCAGCTTACGACACTATATAGTATATAAGTTCTGTCGCTGTGGGTTGCATATACATAAACAACAACAATAACTCAACATTTATAATGAATTAATGGTGAGCTATATAATAATAATATGGTCTCTTAAACATGATTTAGTGGTCAATGATTTGTTTATTTAATTTCAATAAAAGTTTCAGACCACGGTATGGAAATTAAATAAACAACTAACTAATAAATATTAAATTACTATGTATATATTATAAATTATTATGTCAAGCTCGGAATGAATCAGTTCACGAAAGCACACGACCATAAATTATTATTATTAAACAAAAACAAACCCGAATGCTTTTGTATAATATTATATTATGCTTAAAAATAATATGGACCAACGGTATCCTCCAATTCCGGGGCCCAAAGTCAAGTCTACAAATATTAATCGCATCCAAACCTCCCAGTTGAAATATCTCAGCACGATACCTGCAGAACCCCATTATATTATATCTTCGACCTCTATTCCCAACAAAATAAAATAACTACTCCATATAAATATTCAAAACAAGTACTATTTTTTTTTTACTTACTAGGTAGTATAGGTACTTATAAAAGTCTAAGATTAACGATTCAGATAGAGCCACTCAGCCACCTACCTACATTTAATTGTAATATTAAATTATATATTAAGATAATAATCTTAAGCTTAAAAGTGTAAATAGAAGGTTGGTAGAAAAGTGTATTGAATAGAGTGTATAATAAAGTGTATTGAATAAAAAACGTACAGTAGACGAGCGAAGACAAGCACGGCGAAGGACTTTGTTTAGATACAGGTTACTGAAATTCATTGATATAAATTATAAAGCACCTATATATCGTTGTAGTTATTTTTAATGAGATTTTGGTTACTTATTGGTAATTATTTATATTTTGTTTTACGTACTACAATATTATGTCGCATATATTATAAAAAATAATTCAATTCAAAATAATAAGAGATATACGTACACTAACACGAGGATACAAAAAGAAAAGTCATATTATATGTAATTAACTTAAAGACTCAGAAGTATTATATCATATGACAAAGTTCATGTCAGTGATCAAGGAGATAAATTAAATTACTTGAATTAAAATAATTAAAAATAGAAAGGCAGGTTGAATTAGGACGTATTATAAATTAAACTATATCATATATAGAACATATTATCTAGTGGTAAAGTAGTTTCACCATTGACTATTTTTCATGGATGCCAATTGCCAGCATAAATTGTATGTGTACCTATATTATACACTGTATATTATTATGTATTCATTACGTATCTTTCTATTGTTAATTATACCTAGCAAAACCGCACTTCTAATTTCTCGTATTGCCGTATTGGTAGGTAATAAACTATGGAAATTAAGTAAACAATACCTAAAGAAATGTTAATCCAATGCACTAGGTACATAAAATTATTATGTTGCATTTTAGCATTTTAATTATTTAAGAAACTTTAAGTAGGTATTTTATTTCCTACTTATTTATTGTCAACTATCCATTTTTTTTAACTATTAAAAAATGTATACGCTGATAACATTTAAATAATCTTAAACAATGAATTATTATAATATGCAATATTTATATAATGTATTGTATTGAAAAAAAGCCTATAAATTATTAATACTAGCTTTCCACTTCATACATTTTCTAATATATAGGTATTATATTTATTATTTAGGCGTCTAATTTGAACAGATTAGCTACAAAATGAGAAATGCGTAGAGCGCTTTTTTTTACTATAGTTTAGATTTTTTGACAAAGATAACAGATTTTACGCTTACGCCTTCTCAGGTACTGAGATAACGATTGTTTTAATCTGAACTGGAGCGTATATAATAAAGTGCGAGATGATAAAACAAAAAAGTTGTTACATTTTTTAGTTACATCTTACAGATTTCCTTTTATAAATGTCTGTTTATAAATAATTAAATAAATTATAATATTATACTATTGGTATGAAATATAAATGTGTAAAGTAAAATATGTCCATAAAAAAAAACTATAATAATAATAACACATCAAATATGTATCTATTACTTTATCACAGACCATGGTAGATTAGTCATCGCGAATGACTAGGTATACGATGATTTATGTAACATTTAAATAACAACAATTGTTAATGTATTTTTCTGATTATGTCAAATTCTTCCATGCACTTTAAAACGGAAGATTGTTAATCATTAATTAATCATAATTCTAATTTTCGTACAACCTACTTTCTCCTTTCTGTAACATTAGTTTTTTATAATACTCCATACTAAGGACGATTTATGCGCCTAACCATAATTAGAAAATATGTAATAGTATATAAAGTTTAATATATCAGAAAAAAATGTTAAATAAGCTAGCAGCCAGCGGGGTATAAGATTTTTTAACCACCTTTTCAATGAAATATCAACTTAAACCTAAATATTAAAAATAATTAAAAAATTGAATATAATATATTGTTCCCTATAGTTTTCGGGAAAATTATAATATAATTTAAAAACATTTTCAATCAATGGACATTTTTTTAATCGTTTTAAAGTTGTATTTAAGTATCACTATGAATAACATTACTGGACACTACTATAGTACTTTCCAACTACAGTCTACAGTCTGCTATAGGGGTTATATACACTATACAGCTTACGCATAAGAAAACAAAGTACTTATACGAAATATATGGATATTTGAAATAACTTTAAATTACATCTGAGATCTGAGGCATCATAAACAAATTCCAATAAAAAAAATTAATCGTGTGTCACTTTTAAGCCTTGTTGTTATTAAATTAATTTTGTTTTACATTTTGAACTACAAAATAATTTGCAAAATTACGTGACTTTTACGAATTTCGTCAAAATTATAACCTCTAACGTTCAAAAAATGTGACTGTATTTTCTTTTTTTTTGTTATATTACTTTAAGAATAAATTATAAGAAATTCTTGTATTATATTTTTAAGCTCGTTGTCTAAGAAAAAAAATTTAATGAACATAAATCGAAAAAAAAACTAAAACAAGTTAGAAATTTAAAATATCTGTAAATAGCTCGACAAAGCAAAAATTATTTGATAATTATTTCTTGTAAGTACATAGTATACTAGTAAAAATAGATGGTAAAAATTTCGAGTTTCTAGTCGGTTATTTCTTTTTGAATTACAACAAATAAACAAAAAAAAACAAAATTTTATTGGACGGTCTAGAATTGCGTAAATATTTCCGTTTTTCCGTAATTTATTTTTGTTTTTTTCCGATTGTTTCGAGAAACTACTCATAATTTTTTACTTCTGATCTTCTAAAGTACACACTAGATCTAATTTGGTACTACAAGCCACCCTAATATAAAAATTTGAAGCATTCTTTTTGTTATAAAAAGTGCGTTTAGACCTAGGTTCAGACCAAATAAAACACGTTATTATTGTACCTATAATTCAAAATAGTAATAAAAACAAAATACCAGTGAAGTATAATTATAGATGATTTGTTGCGTTTTACTATGGCTCTGATAATTTTAATTCTAATATGGTCTAATTTCTAAACTTTGACTTGTGATTGTAAAGGACAAGTATATAGGTACACCGTGTTATGTAGCTGCAGCTATACATTTACTTCTTGCTCGCTGATAACTCTTTGTGACCTCAAAAATAACAATATTATTTATCGTTGCCATTTCATAATATTTGTAACAAGGCCGAATATCGTGACCCAAAGCTAACACGTTTATAGAGAATATCTGAAGATAAACTGCAAACAGACTTTCTTTCGCTCAATACGCGTGACTCCACTCCCCCCTACCAAGACCATAAAAATATAATATATAGTTTGGTGTAAATCAAACCATGTCTGCGTGAAAGAAATATGCAAGAAGAGAGCAAAGTGAACTGACGAAAATACTGTAATAGGTGTACTGGTGTAGTAGTTGTTTATATAAAATATATAAAGAAATAAATAGGTACACAAAAACTATTATGTAGGAGATGACTAGTACATTTTTCTTTTTTTTCCTGTTATATAAATGATCATATTCCACGGTCATATTTTGAAAAAAACATCAGTTGTTGACAAATAACAATATAATATAATATTTACTTTGATAAGTAAAGTTGTGCACAACTAATATGAATTATAGACTGTTTAATGTTGATGGTCGCTTTAATTATCATTGAATCTTATATTACATAAACATTATATTAGGTATACTATTGCGGTGTTTTATTATTTCTCCTAGCTAATACATGTTTTGTATTATAGTATGCGAATTATACTGTATATTATAGGTATATAATAGGTAAGATAAGTATTTATATGCATTATTTATACTCTAATTCAATTGTCCCCAAACTTTTTTTTTACTAACGAGTCTGCATGGTGCCCTTTTTGAACTAAGGTTTTCCAAGGACTCCCATTACTAGGTCAAAGCATGAAGAAAGTCGCTCCTGTCTTTTGGGTTTACACTTTTCAATTTATTTGTTAGACCAGATAGTATTCCATGCGGCGCTCCCGTCTAAAAATCCTATGTCTCCCCAGGGCACCGCGACGCACACTTTGCATGGCTATGGTCCTCTAAAGATTAGTAAAATATGCATTAATACTTTTAATTGAAATTATTATAATTAATTTTAATTATTCATCACAGTTACTTTTCTTACAATATCATAAATTTGGATTCTTTATTAGGTGGCTAAGGTAATAAATAATAATGGTTATTTATAATTGATTATTATAATAACAATATTGGAGATAACATTGTGTAATTTGTCTAACTAACTCAGATTGAAGAACAAGTACTATACCTATGGATGTTGACTATGTATGTAAATATTATTCATTTCAAATATGATTAATTAACGTTGGAACTCCAATAAATTAAAAACAAATATTTTTGTAAATTTAGTGTTTATTAAAAAAAAAAAAAAAAATTCAAATTAAATGTTCAAAATGCATTCCATTTAATTCTTGGCAGTAATACCTATAATCGGTCTTCAAATTCCTGACGAATATTTTGAAAATTATCACTTGTTAATTTACGGCACTCGTCAAATATTTTTTGCTTCAAGTCCTCTATGTGGAGGACTTAACCAATCCAAATTTATGATATTGTAAGAAAAGTAACTATGATGAAAAAAATGTAAAGTAATTAATTACGATTATAATATTAAACTAAAATAATAATATTAATTTTTTTGATCGTATGTTGAAATAAAAATAATGAACTGTGTTTACCAACAATTTTGTTTATGATTTTATTATTTTTTTAGTGACACATTAGATTACAGATTCAACTATTGAAGTGTATCAAAAGGTAGTTATAAGAAAAAATTGTTTGGCGCACGTTAATTAAACCTATACCCATTATTTCAATTAAAAGTATTAATGCATATTTTACTAATCTTTAGAGGACCATAGTTACTAAACTAGCTAGCCAAAATTGATGATTCGACTATCAAAATTTTCAGAAAAAATAGCTTTATAAGAATCCGTTAAAATATATAGTGGTTGCCATTTGAAAAAATAAAGTTTATTTTGCTATTGGTACACCTGCGTGTATTTACATATAAAAATGATGATTTAATATTTAAATTTTTTTTAAATTTATCATACATTTAAAATATTTGTCAGATAAAATGTATCGGTAAATACTAGGCAATAAATTATTACTTTTAAATTTTGATCCTCAAACATACTATTTAAATAACAATAAAAATGATAAATAATTGTAAAATTAAATTATACGAAGACACTGATGAATTGACCGAATTGAACATTTTATTTTAGATCAGTTTTTTTAATGTTTATTTTCAGCTAGTATATGAGGATTGAGGACATATTATAAATATAAAATGTAATACAATTTTAAAATACAAAACAATTATAAAAAAAATAATTGAAAATTGGATCAAATATAGGTAGGTACTTTTTGACAATTTTTTGGGAGATGTGCTATAAGTATTCCACTATCACCGTGTACAGTATAGACCACGCGTGTGGTCTGCGTAAAGAATTTTCATATTGTTCAACAAATTAAATAATATAGTTAAGGTAAAACGATTTCACTAGTCATTAAAAACCACATTCAATAACCACCTAACCACACGGTACACGACGAAGCAGTGGAATATTTTCAACTATTTGGTAGGTAATAGGTATATTATAGTTGTACAGGTAACATGTTGACCACGCGGTTTCCACGGATAACGATGACGGTGTAATAGTACTTCAAACTTGTTTTGTAAAAGACTTAGGGCCGTTCTTACAATGTCCGGTAAAGTGTCGGTTAACGCTAACCGGATGATAACTGATTTTACTACCGGCAGAATTCCGCCGGTTAAGTGTCGGTTAACTTTAACCAGAGGTCGTAAGAACCAGCCTTAAAGTTGATTAAAATCGTGATAATACATATTAGATTACAATTTACAATGAATATTTAACTATACACACTTAAATTACCTAGCAAATGAAGTTATTATTATTTCAATCAATTATTTTCGCTACAGAATCAACTGAAAACACGCACGACGAACGCTAGTATAACCAATTGGAAATTACCTACATTAATTTACTATAGCATATAGATATATTTTATTTTATAATATTTACTTTTTGGTTAATACGGAAACAAAAAAAAAAATTGAGTGAGAACGTATAGTTATATAGTTAAACGCAGCTGTACATACGCTCACTGCCACTAAATTGTTTTTAGATTAGCCGCTTCCTTTAATTTAATGTTTAGAAGTCAGACGCACTATTTAATATGGATATAGTTGAATAAAAAAGGTGATCAAGTGGGTGTCGCTCTGCTGTACAGTAGGTTATAAGTGGGTCACTGTAATGGATGGTATTAAATTTGAATTTGATGATATATATATCATTGTATACGAAAAACGATTCTGAACGTGGACGGTGACCTCCGTCTATGATATATTACTAAGTATATTTGATGATATTATTGTGAATAAAGGAATTTATTTATTTACTTACGTGGAACCTTGTTTTTAATTTTCAATCCTTAGCTATAAAAGATGAAAATTTTATAAATTTTTAACGACAAAATAATTATTAAATTTTAAATTTGATAAATTTTGTCAAAAATCAAACTTTAAACGTTTATAAAAAAAAATTGCGTCTATGTATTTTTAATATTTTTAAACTGTTATTTCAACAATATATTAGGAACGTTGCATTAAATGTTCAAGCTTTTTGACCTAACATCGTATTGACATTTATAGAAAAAAAAACTAAAAATAATTGGAATCTGTAAATGTCTGTAAACCGCTTTAAACAAGTTAAAATATTTTGAACATATTTTTATCGTGTATAAAAAAAGCTAATATAAACATTCAGTGAAATTTTCATGTATCTACAGTTATTCGTTTTTGAATTACAACAAAATAAGAAAATCTCTACATGAGAAATCGAGTGAATATCCAATGTTGTAAAAACGTTATAACTTCAAACGTTCATAAAAATTTAATTTGACCATCAGGTATACATTTTTTTTTGATAAAGGTAAACAAACTTATCAGGAATCTTGGATTAAATTTTTAAATTTTATATTTAAAAAAAAAAATATTTATGAAGTTCTTACTCAAAATTATTTACACATTTTCTTGGAATTTTACTTATTTTGTCAAAATTTGAACTTTAAATCGTAATAAAAAAACTGCAACTTTGTGTTTTAATATTTTTTAACTGTCAATGCAACAATATATTGAAACCTTGTATTAAATTTTCAAGCTTTTTGACCCAACAAATAACATTTTATTGACATTTATAGAAAAAAAAACTAAAAAAATTGGAAACTGTAAAAGTCAGTATATCGTTCTAAACAAGTTAAAATATTTTGAAAATTTTATTGTGCATACTGTATACGAAAAGCTAATATAAACATTCATTGAACATTTCATGTATCTACGATTATTTGTTTAAAGTTACACCAAAAACCAAAACCGATTTTGAGTATAAAAATTATCGTTTATCTTTATAATTTTTGTTTTGTTTTTCTCTGAGCTTTTGAAAACTATCGAGAATTTTTAAATAAAAACATTTACAAGTTGAGCTTACCTAGCTAAAAAGTTTATGATTATCTTCTGAACGCGATGCTTGTGTCGGAGATAAAGAGTAATACATATTAATAAATATAAAGTTTACAAAGGCGTATCCAATAAATAATACATTATAACATTATTACCTACATAATATCTAAAATGATAATTCTGAAATTGGGTATTATAATTATTGTTATATGGAAGTAAAGATTAGGTAACTACTGGTAGAAAATCGAAACCTATTATGTATTTATGTAATACTGATCTATATTACTATACTATTGCCGTTTTGAGTTTAATATTAATAGTTAATTATTAATATAAATACATTAATTATTATCAAAGATCAAAACAAATTATGTGAAATGCCCAACTTTTAATTTTTATTGTTCATTGGTTATATTTTATATCAATTCATCACATAGGTAATAAAATTTAAATTATATTAAAATTTTATTTATATACGTATTGGATTTGTATCTAAAAAATTGGATAACAAATATTATGGATAAATATAATATTTAAACATATACATTGAAATTAATTGAGTAGTTTTTGTATAGGCAGTGGAAGTTATAATAAAAACTTAAATTAATTACTTTTGTGTAAGAGAAATGTAATTTGTTCAAAAACCCATTATATGACTATACATTTTATTTTCGCTTTCAAGAATAATTCACACGGCTCTCTAAATGTTATCCAAAATTAAGTATATATAATATATGTATCATAGTCCATAGTAATTAACAATTACGAGTGAAATTTTTTAAGATGTTTTTGAATTAATCAGTGTAAACTATATAAGTCAGAAATACAGTGGACAACAAAAATAAAAAACATTTATATTATACGAAAATAAACACAACAAAAAAGTTGCTTTGCAACAATAAAAGGATGATTCACTCTTTTTTTTCTTCAATAATGTGGTTATTCAAATATAGAATTTAGAATTTTCAAATATACTTTAAGACCTTTAATTTCAATTGTGTAAGATTTTGTGTACTACTAAAATGTGTCGTGTAGAGATACAAACTTCTATTTTACAAATTAGAACCACCTTTTCTACTGTAAATTACTTAGCATACCTACCTATAATTTTACTGTACATTTTGACGTATGAAAAACAAAATTCAAATAGTAGTTTATGATTTATTTAACTTTGTGTTCTAAGGATGAATATAAGGTTCATGGTAATTGGTTTGGATGATAAAATGTTATTTATTATTAATATTAATCTTTCAACGTTTATAATTTGTAAAAAGAGCCAAAGAAAAATAAATACATACCAGCTGATCTAATATATATATATTTAAAATTTTTGTAAAATCGTTTTTAAGGACTTTTATCCTTAGCATAAACATACCAATAACTGAGAAACTATTCATTCCAAGTTTGAATTACCTAGGTATAAGAACATAAAAGATTCCAACAAACTTATCTATAAGTAACAGTATAAAAAGGGGTTCTCATTTAAATAAAAGAAACCTGTATCACCATTACAGGATACTTCTTAGGTAGTAAAAAAATCTAAACAATTTTAAAATATACCTAGTTTTTAAGTAGGTGTATTTAAGAATTCCGAAAATCAGAATTTGAAAAAATTCATTATCTACAGAAATATTAGGGCAAGGATGCTTGGTGAATCAACTTGTGTAGTAGATCGAGTGTACCTATCGTCGTTGAGTAAGAGGTCACTGCAATGGATAATGTTTTTAAATTGTAGATAATTCAATAATAAACCAATGCATACGAAAACGATTTTGAGACGTCTCAACTTCTAAGAATATTTCATAATTAATTAATATTACAAGGAATCGTTTATTAGTAATTTATTTTTGTAATTGGTAATAATATGGTAGATTGAATACATTTTTGATAAAAACATCGCATTATATATTACATAATAATTATTATAACATTATATAAATTATAAAATAAGTTTACGTTATATAACGGGGGTAATAAGTTTTTAGTATAAATAGTTTAAAATTAGAAGAAATAACTTAAAAATGCTACTATGCGTAGAAAATAATAATATACGTAAAGGCAAAAAGCCCCAAAGGTTAATATATTTTTTTTAAAACAAAATAACTAGAACCTAAGAAAAAAACACTCAAAAGTTGTTGTTTGTTCGTTCAAATATCGAATTTCATCAAATTTTGTACAAATGTCTATAAAAAAAAATTGAATATGACATTTTATTTTTTAGTGCAGTATAACAAATTATGAGGATCTATGATGACTTATGTAAAACATTTTCATCAAGTTTTTTGACTGAGAAAACTAAAATTAAAAAAGCTGAATATTTCCAATGTCTTTCAATAGATAGCTCAAAAAATTGCATACATATAATATTATAATATTATGATTTAGGACATATAATAATTAATAGATTATGCTAATATAATAATTTAGTGAACATGAGAAACATATCTAATTATTCATGTATGATTATTTCACTTTGAATTAAAACAAAATCGAATTTGTCAAGAACTAGTACTACGTAAATATATCCGTTATTCCATAATTTGTTTTTAGTTTTTGAAATGTACTGGAAATTAACCCTCCAGTGTACAATTGTACAAGCTAGATTAAAATTACTACTAGGAACTACCATTAAACAACATCGTTTAAAATAACAATAATTATATGATGTTCCTACCTAATTACAAACAAATTAATGCTTTTTAATTATTTATAAAGTTGAAGTTAATAATAATTAAGAAATCAGTTAAAATCTTAGTTCATACCTATACTTGGAAATTGAAGGTGACATTTTAGGTGAAATAATATGATTATTTATGAAACATATATTCATAAACGATTATAGGTACAGTACCTATGTTACGAATCATTCTAATAAATATATATATATATATATATATATATATAGTTTCTAGGATATCAATTAAACATAAAAAAAAAGTTTACTGCATAAATTATTCACAGACAATAATAACAAGAAGAAATCACTAACATAATTGTAGAAATTCTAAAAATTAAGATGATAACACATCATATTAGTTATCACATCGTCACATCTATAACTAGACGACCGTTTATTACTAACAATAGTAACAATAGTATTTACGTAGGTACCTAAAATACGACAACACGGAAAATACATTTGAGAAAAAAATGTGTTGTATTAAATTATCTTTTCAAGATTATTCCAAAGTGAAAACTGTTTGTTTAAAATATAAACACATGAATCTTGTCACATAAATAACAACGTTAATTTCCATTCATACAAGTTTGATTGTCGATTACCGTTAAAAAATTCAAATCCATTCGAATCGTGTTACTGAAGTTTGCTACACTTTCACTTAGCCTTTTCAAACGATCTATTATTAGTACAGTGTTTTTCTTTTTACTTTACATTTTATCCAAATATTTCGTATTATATAACTACCTACCTAGTACCTACTGCCCTGCTGTCTACTAAATATTTGTATGTTAGGTATGTTAATAATAGGTAATTAATCCATATTAAATAGTCATTATTGTTATAAAATTATATTTTAAATCATTATTGATTTTAAGGACTTTAAAACTCGATACTTCAATGATAAAAACCATATTGCATTTCGAAATGTTTAGCTACAGATGTCAAATATAACTTATAATTATAATAATTTTAAAAAATATTAATTTTTTTTAAAAAAAGGTACACAATTTTTTACTCATCTCACAAGGTGCCTCTAAAAAGTCCCTAGAATTTGGGGCGCGGATCCTGGGATTTTGGTAGATAGTAGTAAATATGCGGACTTGTATATAAATACTCATAAATAGTAGTATGTCAAAATATAATTAAACTACTTATTTAATACATCCAATTATTAATTAGATTATTTATGCACCTTTATATTCATCCCGTAAATAAATAATGAATTTGTTTTATGAATAAAAAGTACTAATAGCGGCACTAATACACGACCTTAACCTATAGTGCCTACCTATTAAATAATAATATGTAATATGCACATTGCACACCTGTAATAAAATATAAAATATTATAAATCACCATTCAAACCGAAACACTTAAATAATTTTGCGTTGGAGGATAAAGATACTAACGTCCACCGTGTTTATTTTATAGTTGAAATTCTTTAGCCACAATATATTTAAAGACAAATTATTAGATATCAATTTAGATCGCAGACAAAGTTAAATAATATTATGAATACCCTTGTAAGATACCTTATTCTGAATAAGTTATTCAAATAATTAATACATTACCATGTAATTTTATTATGAAAATAATAAAATATACATTATTTCTGGTTATTCTGATATAAAAACCATGATTAATTAATCATTTTAATACCTACTTAATATTATCCATAATATCGTAGGTAGCACCTACCTGGTAGGTATATGGTATAATCAATCAAATCAAGAAATATCCGTATCGCAATTCATTATTGTATGCTAAACAGTAAACACTGTATTTTATATTAATTTGAAACTAAATTGCCTATTTTTTATTATTTTTAAATATGAGAATGGTGACTATTGTAATATTACAGTAATGAGACTTTATTGACTTTATTGAAATATTAGTTGCCAATACCTTACAGCCTACATATTATTATATTATTATTGTTGTATATTTCTTTTCAATTATTCGTCATTCATCAGTCACCACGACACCTGCATCAGTCTCAGGACTGTACACACTTTTTTCTTATTGAAATGACCTAAATCATTGACATGAATTAATAATATAATCATTAGGTATTAAGTTTCAAATTAGGTGTTGATCATCTCATTAAAATGTTTTAAATATTATATCAACCTCAAATAAACTTGTTAAAAAAATGTACACACATAACATATATTACCGTAATACACATGAATACATTTAAAATTATTCGATAAGAACAAAAATTGTAGTTATGTTGTAATATAATAAATAATATAGGTAGGTACTTTAAAAATATTAATTATCATCTGGAATTGAATAAATTGAATATTTAGGATCTTATATGGTACCTACTTGTAACAACAAACCAATAAAATTTATAAGCTTATCGTTGGTATATAATTTGTCAGTAGGTAGGTACTTATAATATACTACTACGTAATTTTGTAGAACTCTATCATTATTGTTTATTATATCTATAAAGTATAATATAGATTTTAGTACAAACTAATTTTGTAATTTAAATCCAATACATTTCGGACGATAAACCATAATGAATAGGTATAATGAAACAAATTTTGTTCAAACTTTAAAATATGAATATTTTAATTTTGATAATCTATATGGTATTATAAGAGTAGTGGATTGTTACAGTTCTACGAGCAACATCGATATAATTACAACGTTTTCACCTGCGATATCCACTACCAATCTAATACAGCATAATATTATATCTATGTTTATGTGCCTGGATCCGGTTATTATTATCGAGGGAAAGGCATTCATTCTCGTCTTTTTTGCGCATATAATTCTATTGAAATAATCTTTCTTATCTGCTACCTAGTGTAAAAACAAAGAAATACAAAATAATCATTGTATTTAATTTTATTTCATTGTTTTTAATGGCATCCAGTAATAAATTAGTTTATTAATTGTTGTTATTTTTTATATATTATATCAGGTAACATATTAATAACGATTATTGACTCAATATTCAATACTGTATATATACTATTGGTACAGTGTATTTAAGCTGAAACAAAATAAATATATTTTTAAAACATATAGATTTTATATGGTGGGGGAGCCAAGAGTTTAAATTATAGGTAATATTGTAAAATATAAATTCAACATTCAAATCTAGGTTATAATTCCTATTGAAATTGGCGATTCAAGACTCATTTTATACTCAATAAATAGTTAAATAGGTACTATAAATAATAAAAATGAGCATGTAGCGTATAAACCATGGTAACGAAAAATATTCTCAACACCAAAATGTTAAGCAATACCTAGTAGGTAGCCAATTTACGCGCGTTCGTCGGATGTCTTTTCGATTGAATAGTATATAAATATAATATAATAAAAGTATGATTGGTGGGTACGTTTAAAAAGTAGGCAAGAACGTTTTGTACCGAAACAAATGAGTTTTGTATGTTACAACGTTACACGTTGTTGTTGGCGCCAATATATAAATGAATGTGTGATTTCTATACCCGTACGTCAAGAGCGCATGCAGACCGTATCATTAATATTGTGTCGACTTTCTAAATCACCCTGTGCGTGCATTTTTTCCAAAGATATTATAATGGGTAAATGATATATAAAAACCATATTAGGTATATATACTGCAGTACCTATACTGCACAATCATACTCAAACACCATCAAAAATGTCCTAGGGACAGAGAATGGCGGAACGTAGACATTGGCGTGCAATTGAATTATGGTAGGTAGGTATACTTAACTAGAATAAGAAAGGTTTGAGGTCAATCTATATATGAGAGTAGGCCCAACACGGATTTTGACTTAGAAATTGCAGCTATCTTCTAAAGTCGCAACGCGTGCGCGACCCCTCAGGTCAGAGCGTATTGCTGTCTGGACATTTTGATCACGTAATATAGTAAACGGGTTATAGTTGCGTATCGAGTTTGTTTAAGAGGAATCTTCATTAGATAACCATCTGCAATAAAATATGATATATTGGGAAATGAGACTATATGGGACAACAGTTTTTATTAAACATACATCTTATTAAAATAAAAAACATACCATTATACTTAATAAAACAGGTAGTATAATGTATTGAGTAAATTTATTGAGCGGCAGTTTAACCATGACACAATTTTAAGCACGTATGTATTATAAATATAATACCTATAGATAATAAATAATATAATAATGTTTTTGGTTAAACACTTAAACAGTATAGGTACCTATACTGTATACATACATAATTTATTTACTATTAAACAGGTGCGTTGTGTATCAGTGGCACTCGTGGCAGTAAAATTATTTTGTCAAGGGGAGGGACTAGGCTATATTTTTTTACATACTTTTTGATTATAAACAATATCAAAACATAAATTAAAAAGTTAATTAAGAGGTACCTAAATAAATTAGTAAATCTGTTTTTTTCCAATAATTCATCCGGGGAATAATAAATTATATTCATAATAATGAATTTTATCTAATAACCCACTTAGGGTTATATTTACGACACCATGAACAGCTATAATAACCAAAACATTGAGACGACTCTAGAGTAACATAATAACTAAGTACACTAATATTAAGGTTTCAAATTAACATTTTAATCATATTTTAGATTCTGAGTGGAACGATGAATGTATTGATTTTACAATGATGTGTGTTTTTTTATTTTTGTGTCTGTCATCACGTTTTAGGACAGT
>NC_042495.1:18900170-18920274 GCF_005508785.2 Acyrthosiphon pisum
TACAATGACCCACTTCTAACCTACTGTACAGCAGAGCGACATCCACTTACCCACCTTTTTAATTTAACTACCTATAATATATTAAAGTAATATCACTGCAGCAGGCTACCTATCTAATTCTTTTTATCTATCATTAATTTTATCACGTCTAAGTAACTACCTACATCAAATATGATTATCATTGTAAACAATTTTATAGATTGTATATTTCAAATAAACATTAAAGAAAAAAACTAAAAAGCCTAAAAAGTTAAACTTTATGATATGGATTTCTATTTCTACGTTGGAGCTGTTAATTTAATAATTATTTCATTTATAAAAAATATCAACAATATAATATAATATAAAATATTATTATAAATATCGAAAAAAAATTCATGTGGGATATTCCCCTCACCACCGTTTAACCGCCTTTGTAATGTATAGCAATAATAATAAGAAAGATACCTATACCTATATAAACATGTTATTTACATGTATACACAATGTACCAAGTCCACGTGTAAAGTATATTAGATCTCTTATATAAAATTTGAAGTTTTATACCCTGGATATTGTGCCTATGTTATATTACGCATTACGAAGTATTTGTTCGAATTGTATGTGCATCAGTGCTATGGAATATAAAGGGAAATAAAAAAGAATTAAAAAACCCCTCCATGTGTTTCTTAACTAATTTGTTTACCAAGCTAGTATTATTAAGTGCCTATTAATTTGTTTTGTCCCTAGAGTCAATTTCAGCGTCCATTTTTCATAATGCCCGACTAATATTATAATACTATATAGGTACTTATTTTATACAATATTATATTCTTTAGGGAGTTACTGAATCAATACCTATTCAAACCAAGTACTATCCGACTATCGTAAAAAATGTAATACGAAACAAATCTGGAATCACTTAATTCATTGCATGTATCATGTATAATGGTTAAAATGATTAATGTTTTGATAAATTGGTAATTACTTAGGTTATCACTAATATCACTGTTTTCAGTTTTTAATTAATTCGAATTAGTATCGTATTAATATTATTATAATTTATAATGCATATTCAACTTTTCACATCACACATGAGCGACGAGAATACGAATTAAATAACGATCGATACACGTGAACATTAAACACGATAGACACAATAAAAACACATTACTATTATATAATTTTCACTCACATTTAAAATCAACTGATAACGGAAGATTAGAATTTGTAATATTAACAATTAGAATGATCATCTAAAACCATGGTCAGACTTGTATGACTGTAATATATTGTACATGAGACATTTTCTTCAGAAATTGATATAAAAAATTAAGTTTTCTATAATATATCTATTTATGATAGATAAATAACCGTAAACCCAAAAATAAATTACCTACAAGTAACAATTTATACTCCATAAAAGTTTACAATTGAATTATTATAGGGACGAGCGCCACAATCGCGTTTATGGACCAACACCACCGTATTTATTAGCCAATATTCAATAAAAATAACTCGAAATTTTAATACATAATTATACAAATAAATTTATTCAAATTTGCCTAATAATCTCTAAATTGTACAACTAAATGTATTTGAATTTTATTATGTATACCTCCGCAGTCATAAGGAAAGCAGAAGAAAACTTAAACATATACCACCGTCCTCCAAATTATATACTACTATTTACATAATAAATACCTATCTATCTATAACTAATAAATTTCAATTATCGCAATCAAACATTTTAAATGTTAATGTGATTTAAGTTTGAAATTACCTATACAACGATGTTGCTTATTAATATTTCTTGTACATTAATTGAATTTGTAGCTTTATGTATTAAAACTTGATATTTTAATAGACAAGGTCACTATTACTTATTATAACCATTTTATTATTTATACAAAACATTTTAGAAATGTTGAATAATAATTTTTTTAAGAATAATTGCACATTTTAATAAATACTACCTATAGGTAGTCAAACTAGTTTCGATTGAAATCATTTGATTGAATACAATGAATTATTTAATTCAAAATTATGATAATAATTAGGTACACCGTTATCCTACGCCGAGATGAATGAATAGTGATGAAACTATACAAGTGCCATTCCAATAGATACGCGAGTTGATTGTAACAAGTTCTGATTTTTGAGATATGTGCTATATTATTTTAATGATATAAATTGTTTAGATTTTTATTTCTTTTTTAAATCATGACCCATATTTTTAGTTTCATATTCTAAGAGCCAATTATTGAACTGTGTATCACATATATACATCATATTGGGTACCTATATCTTGTTGCACTCTGCTTCTCTTATCTAAACGCTAAATGTTTAAAAAAATCTATAGGTTCAAATATCCATTGTCACCACTCACCACAATATTTCCACTTGTTGTAAGTAATTCAAACACAAAATATTTTTTTTTGAAAACTCAAACATTTACTACAATACCTAACGATAATGTCTTATTTAAAATAAAACTATAAACTGTTTTATATACGTTATAGGTACTATTGTATTATTGTACCAATCTATATATATATATATATGTATATATTTAGTTAACTGCACGTATCTATTGGCTATTATGTATTTTAAATACCTATCCGACCGTAACTCATAAACACGAGAGTCATAACTCTACAATCTACACTCATAAAGTTTATATGGGTTTGAAAACAAAAAAAATAATGTATTAGTACGTTATAATATATTATAATAATATAGTAGTAATACGATCTGGACACATTTTTTTTTTTGCTTGGGTACGTGGTTTTTTATTTAGAAAAGTGTAAAATATATTTCGTATGCACAATAAAGGTATAGGTACCTACGTGACGATATGTAGTGGGAACGCAAACAAAGTTGGGATGCAGACAACTTTTTTTTTACCGTACAACCGGTGGCGATATGGATTCGTTCCAAAAAAACAAAAAAACTGTCAGACAAAATAGCTGTTGTTGTAATGAACGCAGTTCCTGTATGCGTGCCGGGAATGAGTAAAAAAATAAAATATCCTGTAAAAAACAAATCAAAATGAACCGTTCGGTCATTTGAGGTTCCAGTGACACCCATCGATTTTGTTCCTATAGTTATTGTGTACAATGGAGCGAGTGAGCGCACGCGGACGCAAGGATTATTACGATTTGATTGCCCGGGCGTATACAGTATACACGTTTTCAAGTGTTAATGAATATTATTATAATTGAATAGAATAACGGGGCAGGGTCGATGATTATTTCCTTGCAATAAAAACAGTTTTATTTTATTTCATTGTTATAAGTCATTTTATTTCAAACTATTTCATCTGCATGTATATATATAATATTAAGTATATTATTATATACATATTACATTATTACACCAATATAGCTACTGCGGCTGTTACATGATGCGAACGCGCATCGTCACAGTCTCTAATACGAGTATCGGAGTATCCGAGTATTTATATATATATAATATGATCACGTAGGCAATTTAACGCAATAAGTAGACCGTTTACAATAGTTTAAATTATTAGTAATTAAGAAAACCCGATACTTCCGTGCCCGAATGTGCTAAATGTCCACTAGTCACTGCAGGAGCCCACCAATGAATTATGACTTATGAGTAAATGAGTAATGACTAATTACTGATGTAATACATAAGTATAATATATTTAATATGAGTTAATTAACATTACAAAATGTAGTTAAGTAATAACGAACGCATATACAATTTTTTGTAAGATGTATTATTATAATTTAGATCCTTTAAATTAAATTCTTAAAATACTTCATTTGTTCTACCATTCTACCAAAGTATACTATATAATACCTATTGTAAATTGTATTTAGTGAGTGGATAATTTCACGTAAATATATATATTATTCTAGCTGATCCCGTGCACTTTGTTGCCGGAAGAAATGGCAACTCTTAAAAAATGATGATTGTTCAACTCCTTTTGGGTGTAACTCGCTGCAGTAAGTGCATCTCAGCCACCCTGATAGGCAATGTTCGAAAATTCGATTTAATGCAAGCGTGTACCTATCCTTCCCGAATAATACCAATGGCAACCGATCATAAAATACGAATTTCTACTAGTTATTTATCATATAACCAATAGTAACCATTACGTATAGGTAAGGTACACAATTTACACGTACAATTTGCAGATTTTAACCCCTTAAAATCAAAATAGGAGGGTGAAAAATACTTTACGACCTATTCTCAAACCTACCAAATTTACAAAAACAATTTCATTAAAATCGGTCGAGCCGTTTCGGAGGAGTGCGACGACAAATACTGTGACACGAGATTTTTTATATATATTAAATATTAGTTGCCTAAATAAATGAGCTAACTTTTGAAAAAATCTGGATACTACAATGCGGGTGTTGGCTACTAATTATTATTGTCATTTAACTTGGCCAACTATGATGGTTAATAGTGTTTGATTATACATTTGAAAGCAATTATAATTGCGATTTTCGGAAAGCAATAAAAAAAAAAAACCAGGAAACTCGCCTCAGCTGAATGTTTCGAATGCAAGATTTGTGTAACTCGTCACTGCTGGGTGGTTCATCGTAATAGATGTTAAATTTGAATTTCCATTTTTTTGTTATTTAGAAAACAACACATATATGTTATAGGTACAATGTATAAATACATAAAATTAAAATAATAAAATATATTACGCGTTCTGGAGGATATTGTTTAAAATAAATTGTCAATGCTTCATGTGTGCAGTGAATTTGTGAAGATTACCGTCTGTTGACAGAACTCCAAATAATTTGAATTTAATGATAAATCATTATAGGTATACCGACTACCTATACGAAAATGAAAAACGATTATAATTTATAATTAAGAAGTTATAGGTACTCTAACGATAGTCTGTTTATGGAATATTATAATATATGTATTTATTATTATTATTATTTCGATAGGTTGAACAAATTGTTTCCAAAAACATCACAATACAACTTACAGGTAATAGTTAATATTGTCGTAACGTATTACATATACAATGATATATAAATATTAAATGTATAATATGTAAATAAGTTCGTGATATAATGTATAAATAACAATAAGTCTAAATATTTTGAAAATTATAATATTCATATATATATTATGATTCATATATATTATATTATATTAATATAAAATATTGGTATGTTTGAAGTTCCTACACTTAATATATTTTGAATTATTGCAAACATATAGGTACTAATGAAAAAAAAGTTACTTTTCATTTGAATATTTAGTTTCATCAAAATTTACTTTATACCTACAATATATTATTAATATTATACATTATTATTTATTGCATATACAAACTTAGAAACAAACAGTTTATCAACATAAGTCGAAAATCTATGCATATTGTGTATCTAATTTATAATAATCGTGTATTATTATTAATAATTATTATTCATGTTTTATAACCATAATATACCTACTCCTTAAAGTGGACCTTCTGACGTACGCAATGATACTATAATTACACATTTATTAGAACCAAAAAATCGAACCAACTGTGACCTCTTTTACTTCTTAGTTATACGATAGTAATTAATAATTATATGTATAACCGTATAGGTTACATTAATCATTAAATGCAAAAATTGAAAAACGTTGATAACACGATTTTAAATTTTAATAGCATTTTAATTTTCCAATAGACTTACTTTATACTATCAATATAATCAGTCGGTACCCATGCATCTGTAGGCAATAGAAACAAAAGTAAACATAATAAATTATTAACATTTAAGCATATTTATTAATACAATTTTAACATTCAAAATTATCTACACAAAAAAAAATGTAATGTTTTTTATAAACATTGTAAATAAATATTCTGAAAATATTGTATTAAGTACAGAAAATGATAATTTATTTAAAAGTATAATATTTCAATAGGTAGTTTCTACGATTAATTCTCTTTGAATCACAAACTAAAAACTATAATAATTGTTTGTTGAGAATAAAAAGTGATTTTTAAGTGAATATTCGAGTTTGTTAAAAATTGAACTTTAGACGTTCATAAAAAATATTTTTGGATTTACATTCAATTTATTTTTATAATTCTAGTAAGCAAAACTTATATTTAACATTGTATTACTTTCGCAAACCTTATAGGTATGAATATTAAAAATTATTTTCGATTATTTAAGATGTACATTTTTAACTGCAAGCAAATTTGCCAATTTTTGCGAATTTGACGAATTTTGTCAAAATTATAACTTCAAACACTGATAAAAATCATTGTAGATTTACGCGCAACTATATGTTTAATTTCAGTATAGGAGCTTAATTTCTTATCGAAATTCAGTGGAAAAAATCGTAAATTTCAAATGTCTTTAAATACAGCTCAAAAAGAACCTAAATATTTTGAATATTATGAAGTGTAGATTTATAAAAATCTAACATAAACGTATGGTGAAAATTACAAGTTTCTACGATTATTAGTTTTTGAATTACAAGAAAATAAGAAAATCGATTTTATCGAAAACTGCAGGTTTTGCATACAAATTCCCGTTATCTCAAATTATGTTTTTGTTTTTCATCAAGAAAAGTACAAACTCAATTCATACTTTCCTACCAGAAAACATATTAAGGTTGATGATTGAATTATTTTTACTATTTCAAAAGGTGATGACAAACAACAATTAATTTAAAAAACACACATAATCAATCGACTCAATGTAGTCATCGCTCGAGCGAATCCATTCACCGTTCGCAGAATCTAAAAGTAAAATATTATCTTTTAGATAACTGCTCATAGATAAAATATAAAAACTCAATTACTTTTTTAAATCGCTGTATGAAGCGAACTTTTCACTCTGTCTAGTGAAAATCAGAAACATAGAAAATCGAAACAAATTCTACGACTCCGGAGATTCGTGTATGGACCATACGCCATGGTAATAATATGGTAGACTATAGAGTATAGATATAGTTATAACGCTATAATAATGTAATTTATTTATACTTTGAACACGTACAATATAAATAAACAATCTTTTCGCGACACACATCATGCGTTATACACAACTCAATATAGTATGTCGCGACACACCGGTTGAGAATCACTACTATTAGTACCTACCTATAGAGTAGGTACTAGGTATAGACTATTATTATGGACTAATATAAAGTAAATAACCTCGGTAGTAAACTGATAAAACAGTTTATTTCATATCAAGAAAACAGTAATAACTGCATAATATTCGCATTTATATAACCTGTTATATATTATTTTATACCTATGTAATAATTTCTGTATCAACTAATCAGTAATCAACTGTATTTAGGTTCGGAAATCATAAACTTCAATCAACATCTTCGTATTATTTTTATTTTAACACACGTTTTGAGATTTATTGATTCTTAATGTGTTATGTGTTATAATTTATGTATGTAATATATAACACTGACGCACAAATATTGTATAATATGCTATACGCTCCTATATAGATGATTTTTCAAAATTATTTATTCGAACCACTTTATACAATATATATAATATATTAATGTGTCAGTAATAAAATATTAGGCAGGTAATTGAATAAAAATTATCGATTAATTATTTATTGGTTGTTTGATAGTTTTCAATCAAATTTCACTCCTACGACATTTAATCTGCAGCTGGTGGTCGTGAGTATAATCGGATATGGTAATGGTTTGCGTGAGAAATTATCGTTGTAGGCGGGGGCACAAGGTAGACGGGTTATTTTTTAACTATTTTTTTTCTACACAAAAACGAGTTAACGTTCAATTCACTTTCACCCTTTCGCACATGCTGCTGTACGTGTTACGTTACATTGAATTTCCGTCGAAAAAAAATAATGAATAATAATAATAGTAATAATAATAAATACATATAACAACTATATGCTGACCAACAGTTTCTCCGTTTCGTCTTTACGATTTTCAAAAATATAATAGATTATTTTATCGGAATGCGCGTTGTTCCGTCCGCCAAACGTCTACTACACACCAAGATAATAATATACAAACCATCAAATTATACATTATAATATTTCACTTTGGACAAAATTGATTTTTCTTTTATTCATACGTCTAATTTCTGGTCAACACCATTCAGCAATGAGGACACGCTCTGATTACTTCTATAGTGACTAATGTATACTGTAATTTGTATAGGCACACAGGTAATCCAATATAATAATAAATGTCTGAAGGCGATCGAAAACAATGATTTCATGGCCCAAAAAGTCATAACTTGCATTATGAATTATGACTTATTGACTTATGATACATAATTAGAAGACGACTTTTTCTACGCATATTTTATCCTTGCAGGAGCGTCATTAAGTCATTTTTAATAAGTATTAGGTGTATATTTACACTTTTTTAATTTTATAACAATCTTTTTGATTTAGAAACTAATTGAATTAATTAAATATTTTTACTACATTTTAATATACTTTAAGAAATCACGATAAACACAAATATCATAAAATATAATTGCAAAAAGTAAATATTTTGTTGAAATTTTATACCTAGATCTAAAAGGAACATATTATAGGATTATATTATTATACAGAAACATTTTGCCTAGATTTTTCCATCATTGATCTCCCCTACCCCACTGTTCCGAAATCATGTATGTGCCAATGTAATGAATAATTACATAAAAAATATAATATCACAGGTGTATAACATTTTAAAGAAACAAATAATCACCAGTATTGTCTGATAGAACAATAAAATAGTGCAATATATTAGCATAACACAATAAATAACTGAATATGATAAAATGTATTCTGCTTTATGCGAGTAAGTATGACTATTGACTTCCGACAACATATGAGAATTTAATTTACCGGGCTTATATCTTAGATTTTCAACTTTAAAGGCTTATAAAAAACTATGGCTATGTAATTTTGATATTTTTTAATTTCTATAAGAATAAACTACGAGGAACTTTGTCTTAATATATCATATTCAGAAAATTTAAATCTAAATATTTTATCAAAATTTCAAGTCTCAACGATTATACATTTATACTTCCTTCTGAATTAAAATAAAAGTCAACAAAATTATTTTGTTGAAAACTTGTATTGCATATAAATTTCCGTTTTTCTGCTGTTTCTTATACAAAGGACAAACTAGATCAATCTAGATTACATTTACTAACCATTATCAACGTAAATCATTGAAGCAAATTTCTTGTTCCAAAAATGTATGTCACACAAACATTTATATTTTTAAAGCAAAACGTTGTAAGCTCGGAATCTAAAACTCAATATTAAAAAGTTATTCTTAAGAAAGCGCGGAAAGTTAAATTTTATTTTTTCTCTCCTATTAAATGTAGAAAAAGTAAATGAGTGCTACAATGTAATAAAGACTTATATTCTTGATGCCTAACATTATAACTGAGTAACTGACTTAAGATTTTTATGCCATTATTAGGTACTTATTGAGTACCTACCTATTTATAATATTTAGGTGCCAGGTGCGCAGTATATAGGCATTCCGCATAAGGCACTGAAGTTGCTCAATTATTTTAGTAAATATCGTAAATTATATGTATATTGTATATTGTATACCTATATATCTATATATAGTAAACGTGTATCATTTTATATTATTATCTATATTTTCTGTTAACATTTAAAAAGATAACATTTCATGAATCTATCCCTATGTATAGATTTATGAAATATCTCCAAAAATTAATATCAATCGTTGAACCCAATGTATATAAGATATTATACAAACACAGAGCATAATATATGGATTTTGAAACAGAGGTGGGTGACATGCAGACGTTACCGCCAGGAATTACAACTATTGACATTACTTTTAATAATATAAAGAAATTTAACAATTACTTCAATGACAATACGTTTTACTTTCTAGACCACAATATAGTTTACTTTTCTTAACATGCAAAGTATTTCCATAACATTAAGGTATTTTTAATATTTATTTAAATCGCTACAATTTTTAAACTAATTTTCTCTAATATTTATTTACAGAAGTCAAAAAATATATTTTGAAAGACTACCAGTCATTGTATACACATTAAAATTGTAAAAACTTCTGATATCTTCATGGTTGGCTGTTCATGTGTTTATGAATATTTCATTATTTATCATTAGCATGATTAGAAAGGTTAAAAAATAAAAAATAAATTATGTTGTTTGTATAATATAATATATTATAAAATATTAAAATATGTAATACCCTAATTTGTTATCAAATTATTTAATATGTATAATGTATATGATATAAATTATAAATGTAAGAATTTCATATACATCATAACTATAGAGCTAATGACTTCAAGTACTTAATAACCTCAAAATATGTAACCTAACCTACACGTCTTATGCATTTGAAAAATATGCACTTAAAATATGCTCTAAAAATATGAAATATATAAAATCGTGCACCTTCATAAATTATAATATTTATAATTTATATGCAAAAAAAAATTTAAAAAAATTATTATACTATATTAATATTATTGTTTAAATTATTCAAATTATATACGTATATAATAATATGTATTATCCCTACTTATTATTTATTAATATTGCTGATTTACATTTAATCTTCAACGCTTTGAGTTTATACTAAATATGAAATCATGTAAACTGCAAACGTATAAAATTATAATTTGTTTTCGAGTTGTCCTTTATATGTTTGTAGTAAATCCTTTTCTTGTGAAAACAAATACTTAATAAAAATAAAAATAATAGTAAATGTATTACAAAATAGGTACCTATTAAATATTTTTTAGCTTTTTAGAATAAATTGTCGTTTAAATAAAATATAATAAACTATTCATATTTCATATCAGCAGTTTCATGAAAATGTATAGTATTATGAATAAATTATTAGTGGTCTATTACCTAGGCGTACTCTTATAATTCAAATAGGTAACTTTTAGAATCTATACTTTAATAAATAACTTTCTATTTCGTATTTGCAACGATACTAAAATGAATAAGTAATAACAAATCAATTTCAACGAAGTAACGATTACAATAATATTGGTGAAAAAAATATTATCTATACACACATTAATGTTTTGCTCAAAACATGCATTATAATTTATAACGTTATGCGTTACTTAAATCATACATTATTTAATTAGGTACTATAACCAGTTAAAACGTCAAAGGTGTACCTATATCTACACATTTTCGGAAGTTATGAATGTTATGACAACGAATTAACTACCTAATTAAGGAGAATATAATTTTAAACTAAAAAGTATATTTATGTTGATAAAATATACCTATCTATTCTCTTAATATTATAGGTATATAAGAATATTTTCTGTTCAAAGACATGAGATATAATTTGTTATGACGTACAATCAACGTTTCTCTTATTTATCTAATTTGTTTTTAGTACAAAATTGTTTGGACCAGACACTAACATCTCGACATCTGTATACCTAGTGCCTACTTTAATTACTTCTTATTTACATACAAATTATTATAACCATAAAATTACGTCGATTCCATTAACAAAATTAAGGTTCTGTGTAATTCGTGGTCAAATTGGTATTGTGGTTGAAGTTATTCGTACCACCGTTACACGCAAAAAGCGAACTTTTGGCACCATACCAAATTCACATCATGGTACATATTATTATTATATACTTAATAATAATATGCGGTATCCAATATCGCGCATGCGCATATATTTCTTTTAACCTTCGTGTGTGTATAGTTTTCATAGGACATAATAGTACGCTGATTGCTATAAAAAGAAAATCCCTGCGCAACAGCAATGGATAACTTATATATGGGCCATATACCTACCTAGTTCATACACGATCGATTTCATTGTTTTCATCATGCAGCACTATTTGATCATTAAAAATAATATAAGTATACTTAAGTTAATATAAATATTGAAAAAAAGTCATGAGAGAATCTAACCCCCCGTTTGATCACCACTGAACCAAAACTAACTCAAACAATACTATATTATTATTTATTACGTATGATGTTATTTAATTTTACATTATATTCTCTACTGCGTATTACTTTCAATCAATATTCCTAAGTCCTATTATTGACTATGTAAGTAGGGGGGACTGATTATAATAAAAAAATATTGTCTTCAATAAATATCAAAATAGTTTTGATATTTTCAGTATATTGAATACACCTTCAATACAATCAATACACAGTTAATTATACTATAAATATTATTTGTATATATTAAACATATACAAACTTATACGTAAATATGGACATATGGTTAACAATTAGGGTGGGGGGGGGGGGCTAGAAATATCAATTAACACGTGTAAATCATATGTGTTACACTAACCACATAATTTATTATACTTACGAGGTTAAGTAAGGAAATATTTGGGGGTTTAAGGAGTTGTTTTTTTTTGGAGGGGGGAGGTATTTCCCAAATTTACACTTATGTAAATAAGTATATTCGCGTTAAAATAATGATTATTGTCATCGTGCCATTGGAGGTAGCTGGACCTAAAGGCTAAGATTGAGCAGTATATTTACCGAAACTTGACAACACTATAGCTGTTGCAAAATTTAAAAGTTAAGTAATTTTAATTTTAACCAATTTCAATTATTATATGATTGGTAGGTATACTTTGAAAAATTAAATACAATTTTTATATGCATCGCTTGCAAGCATTCTTTAAGACATTTTAAGCACCGAAAGGTGGACTATCTATTATACATTACAAACTGCAGATCGGTAAGAATTTCATGTTATAACACTAGTTTCTCATAAAAATATTGCAAAATAAAGAAAAATTAAAAATAATATTGAATAAGTGTTATGAAATAGTCGAGTAAATTTATTTAAGATTTTTTTTATAAACCCTTTTATTATACTAGCTAGATAGTAGGTATATAAGTCATAAGGTCTACGTTACTACTTACTAGCTAACATGTTATGTTTATAATGTAAGGGTAAATGGGCAAGTACAATTTTAGTCGAATTTTCTGTTTCTAATAAAAAATTATTTGCACAAAAATCTAATGTTTTTAGATTTTGAGCGGAGCGAGGAAGCTATTGGTTTTACAATGGTGTTTATTTTTTTTTATATCCTGTATACAAAATTTCTACCAGAAGGAATGCTTTGATTTCAACATATAGTATCTTATCTTTTAGAAAATTGGATCAAGGTGGTACTTTAAAGAGGTCATCTTTAGATTTTCTCAATAGTTATTTAAATGCCACGAGAAAAACCACAGAAAAATTATGAAAAAACGCTAAAAATGGGATTTTAATTTCTAACGCTTTGTTTATCACCATAGAAACGAATAAAAAATTACAATATTATAATATTAATTCAACTTACATGATAAAATAAATAATAACAATATAAAATATCCTGCAGACTGACAAACCGTCTCCGCTCAGAATCGTTTTTCTTATACAATGATATTATATCATTGAATTCAAGTCTAATACAATCAATTATACAATGTCTCACTTGTAATGTACTATACAACAGAGATCCACTTACCTGCTTTTTTTATTTTTTTTAATATACATAAATACGCTAGACACACGCCCTTTTCGGATTTATCTACGAATTTAGACGGATATCGCGTCGGGGTGTCTCTTATTATGGCTTAATATCCTCCTCTCGTCGTTGTCCAGTTATAACTTATAATTAATTATAATACCTAATATTATATTATACTGTCTTAATAATATTCCCATAAAATAGCTATTATTTCGTTGTTGTTTGTAAAGATGGTTCGACGTACCTTTGTGTCTCTTGAACCGGACTGTATCAAATACACGACCACAAACATCCACGACGCCAGGAAAATCAATAGCAGCTTGACTTTCCTACGCATTTTTCCGGCCCCCATCGCGCGAGGGCGGCCTTTTACCGGTATGGAACGCGTAGTCACGCGCGCCTAACACACCATCAAACGATATTATGTCGTAAGTTTAGCTGATCACACGCGGGTTGACGAAGATGGCGAGCGTGCTACAGGATCATCGCCTAATCATAATATATAGTATTATTTTTAAACTTTAAGCGTACAATATTATATCCTCGAGTCGCACACGATCGCGTGAGACATATAATATATATTATACAAATATTATATAGAAAACGTATAATAATTACGATATTTTCAACGGCGAAACGACGATGATAACACGATATCCGCAGCGTGGTCAAGACTTTTTTTTATTAGAGAGCTTTTGGAATTTTTTTTCTTCCCCCGAGGGACGGTCCGTATAACATTAATGATGTTACACTTACGCGGGAGCACGAGAGCGGCGCAAAAATATTGTTTCGAACCGGGCCGGAGTGCCGGGCGGACTGACGGAGACGACGACGAGAACCGACCGTGATCGAACGCCGACTGGTATTGCAATATCATAATATTGTGTGCCGGGGGGCTCGCCGCCGCCGCCAGAGCAGCAGCTGATCGCGCGAGCAGAGTCGAGCAGGATACGTGCTTAAACATAGGTATATACTATAATGTAGGTACCCACCAGCAATGCCGCCGCGATAAATAATTCTCCATCACCGCTGTGGTCGCGCGCCGTTTTAACGATCGAATAATAATACAATATGTGTGTGTGTGTTGTGTATACGACTGAACGCGGCGAGTTGATTTTGTACGCCATCGAGCCGAGACGAATATTATTTAGATACCTAAACCGCGGTAACTACACCGCGATGAACAGATGAAAATAATATATTATCCGGGACTAATTTTCTGTCATTATAGTTACCAGGGGAGACAGACAAAACTAGTTTGGTTATCTATCGTTATAAACTATAATTAAACGTGTTTATCTTTTCAATTAAAAGACTAGGCCCTTAGTCCAGGGGCGGATCGACGAGGTTTTTCGGGCCCGGGAAATATGAATAAAATCGCCCCATGCCGGACTGCGACGCCAAGCGTAACTTTTATCACACCCCAAAAATGGCATTATTTTCAATGAGAACAATAAGGTGTTCCTTAATTTATAATTTAAAATATATATAGCCCGATTTGTGCCTGGCCCTTAATAGTTATGTGAAAAAAGCGTAGTGTGTCAAACGTTTTCCTAAGATTGACCAAAGGCAGTGGTGCAGGATCTAGGATATTTTTATGGTGGGAGTTATTTACTAATAATGCTTTTTAGACACTATTATTATGTACAACTTTGAGTCAAAAATAAACTAATAATTTGAGATTTAAATGGTGAGGAAAATCAGTTTTGCCATGTGCATGTAATATGTAGCATAAACCTATTTTTCCATATTACTCTCTAGAAAGATATGCCTCTAAGCGTCTTGGATCTCCCTAACCGTCAAGCCATACTGTATCCGTCTGACGAGCTCTTGCGACGGTCTCCCTAATATAATATTATGATCTTATCATTTTGAGTGGTGGTCGTGGTCGTGGTGAATTACTGTATGTCTGTATGTACAAAGCGGATTTTGTGGCTTCGTAACAAATCATTTTTGTGTTCTGGCAGATTCGTATCCTTTCCCGTAGACATCGAGTTGTGACTCCGAAAAAAGACGTATGGTAATACTTTAATGGTTTGTTTAAAATAGTACAGTGTTATTACTACACTCTTTGCACTGATCTCGGTCCTCAGCATGCTTGTGATGTTAATTGCCTAATCAGTTGTGTCGCCACACCATTTGTAATATTTTTTATAGGGTAGGTACCTATACGTAACACAATATGGACACTACAATTGAATATATTACATTATGTATATACGTAATACACTAATACGTGATACCTATTTGTATTTATAATACTAAAAAAAGTTCAATACGCAAAACGGAGGGGTGTTTTAACCCCAAGCACCCCTCCCCCTGAATTCTTCATTGACCAAAAGAAAATATCACCGTTAGCCGCTTGCAAACGGTCCCTCTATAGTATATACAGCTATGGTAATTGATAAACGACAGGAGTAAAAAACAAAGTGGAATGTGTTTTTACTCGTACCTATATTTTTTTTTTAAACCACCAATATGTTTTAAGTAAATTAAAATGTATAAATAGATATGATTAAATATTTGCTCAGTAAGTCAAAATATTTAAAAAACATTTCTGCGTACCCCTTCTATAATTACATCCTAATCAATATGCTACTTTTACATTTTCAGTTACGCACATTTTTTTACACTTTTGCATCAACCTTTTATTTTTTTTGTCAAATCTAATACTGCAGGGTATACTTACCTGTCTACCTATATCTCAAACCATGGTTAACAGTGGTATAACCATCCCAGCCAGTGGACAGTGGCGGATTTTCTCTAGTCTAGAACGTTATATTTTGCCGACCGCAACGCGACCAGAAATAGTTGTCGCAGAAACCGGTAGGTTAAATAGTCGGCTAGGTATCGAAAATGATGGTGACACGTAATCTTGTGGGAAATTTGTGTCAAAAACAATTAAATTCGGGCCCGCGGAAAGTACCTATAATATGTTTTAGAAAAGTTAAATTGGAGAAAAATTATTTTCAGGAATTGCAAAATTATGAAAATATAAATAAGGACACAAGAGCACAAAAATTCACAAGTATCTAGAACCCACATTTTTTTAAAAATGTTTATCCCGCAGTGCACATATCTAGGTGAAAAGGTATCTAATATTATATGACAAGTAGGTATAATGCGTTTAGTGTATATATACCTATAATAAAATATGTATATAATAACACTATATTTATGACTCGGCCTGCGAGTTCTCCATAGCCTATAAATATACGCCAGATCGCTGTTCCAATGACCACCACAGTATTTCAGGCGCCCCTGATGATTATTATATTAGATTTAGGCATACTACGCACTATACACATACATATAGATTTAGAACGATCTGTTAATTGTAGGGGCTTTATGAAACTTGATTGTTATTAATATTTGGACCGTGAAATATATTCCGATATACGAGTGGCCATTATGGCGAAACGACTTATAATATAATACAAGCGTTATTCGGGAATCGGGAATAAACATTGGGCACCAGTTATATTATTAAACTATAAATAAATCCATATAAGTAGGAAGGTACTATTAAAATATATAATTACATTTTAAACTTAAGAACACACCATTATAATAGCCATTGGACACTATATAAGTCCATAAATCATATTAGGTGAATATACCTATATTGTAAGGCGTTCAATGTATTAATAATATGTACCCTGCAGGGGCGTCCTTCAGTGGCGCCGATCTCTTTATTATGTATAAGTATTGCGGATGCTATACGCCAATGCCTAATTTAGGTGGGTGGTAACGTGGTGGACACTGCAGTGTATACGCAACCCGTAGGATGTACAAGTTTTACCACTTATACCTAGCGATACAATGTAGTAACCACTTGAAATTTTTTCCGTATTTTTCTATTTTAGTGAGACAAACTACTCAGACTGTTTCAATAGTAGTTATAACTAAAATTGTATTGTTTGTTTTTTATGCGGTGTTGTGTCAAAACATTTTAAGATAATATTATTTTCTGACTTCCCAGCAACATAATTGTTAAGTAGGTATACAAGTATTGATATAAACTATTTTCAGTCTGTTCCTGTTGTACATAAATTATAAGAAATGACTGTAATTAAATATTGTTGTATATCACTTATTTGTAATCGCTCTAGTGGTCAGCGGTTTTCAACCATTTTATATCCGCGTACCACCTACACAGTTTGAAAATTTTTATGTACCACTTGATCAAATAACTTTTATTTTTTTGCTTATCAAAAATGAACGCGTTATTTTACATGTATGGAATTTTTTTTTATTAGAAACTACAAATTTATAATAATATAAGCTTTTTTTTTTTTTATTAGATAAAAATAAAGTATTACTATCTGTAATATTTATACAATACAATCAGTAAATTTAATAGCTTAATAAGGTACAAGACATGAAATGACGTGAGAAGGGAGGCCCACCAGTGTGGATACCCTCTAATATATAAGCATTTAATGTATAAAAAGAAAATTAAATATGCACAATTGTTATTTATATTATTATTAATATTAAATAAACAAAATAATATTTATTGTGATAATGACACATTCCATTTTTTTTTTTAAAGGGAGATTTTCTTAGCATACCACCTACGAGTTTTCCGCGTGCCACAAGTTGAGAAATGCTGCTCCAGGTAATAACTAATAAGTAATGGTTTAATTTGATAAAGGTAGATTATCCTATAAGGAATCTTGTATTACATTTTAAAATCTTAGTTCTAAAAAGAAAAATTTTTACGAATTATAAACTCAAAATAATTAGGTAATTTTCGTGATTTTTCCATATTTTGTCATTTTTTGAACTTTAAATGCTTATAAAAAAAAACTGTGACTAATGATTTTTAATATTTTTCATCTGCCTTTGAAACAATATACTAGGAGCCTTCTATTAAATTTTCAAGCTTTTTTATCCAACAAATAAAATTTTATTGATATTTTTAGAAAAAAAACTAAAAAAAAATGGAAAATGAAAATGTCCGTAAAGAGCTCAAAATAAATCAAAATATTTTTAAAATGTCATGGTGTATAGAAAATGCTAAGATAAACATTCAGTCAAAATTTCATGTATCTACGGTCATTTTAAAGTTACACCAAAAACCAAATTCAATTTTGTGAAAAATCGATTTTGCGTAAAAATTCCCGTTTTTCCTTATTTTTCCTTTTGTTTTTCCCGGCGCTTTTGAAAACTACTGGGAAATTTAAATTTTGACCACCCCAATGCACCAACGATATTCACTTTCTGATCGAACAAGATATTGAAGTTGAAAATCGTAGCATTATTTCGACTACCTACTTATCGTGTACACAGACACAAAAAAAAAAAATTAAAAAAAAAACACATCATTGTAAAATCAATACATTCATCGTTCCACTCAGAATCCAAAATAAAAAAACACACATCATTGTAAAATCAATACATTCATCGTTCCACTCAGAATCTAAAATTAAAAAGGTGGTTAAGTGGATGTCGCTCAGCTGTACAGTAGGTTACAAGTGGGTGGTGGGTCACTTTAATGGATGGTGTTAAATTTGAATTCATTGATATAATATCATTGTATAAGTAAAACGATTCTGAGCGAAAACGGTCAGTCAGCCTATGATATTATTAAGTATATTTGATGATATTAAGGTGAATAAAGTAATTTATATATAACCTATTTACGTCGATTTTGTTTTAAATTTTCAATCCTTATAGCTATAAAAGTTGAACATTTTATTTTAGATAAAATAAAAAGTTTAGAAAAAAAAACTAAAAAAAATGGGAAACTAAAAATGTCCGTAAACAGCTCAAAATAGGCAAGTCAAAATATTTGGAAAATTTTATGGTGTATAGAAAATGCTAATATAAACATTGAGTCAAAATTTCATGTACCAAAAACCAAAATCGATTTTCTTGAAAACAGATTTTGCGTAAAAATTCCCGTTTTTCCTTGATTTTTCTTTTGTTTTTCACGTCGCTTTTGAAAAACACTGGGAGTGAATTTTTACTTTTGACCCCCCCAAGTACTAACTAGATTCACTTTACTATTGAAGAAAATCTAAGAATTTTACCGTCCCAAAAGGTTAGACAAAAAAAAAAATTTTTAAAAAAACACATCATTGTAAAATCAATACATTAATCGCTCTGCTCAGAATCTAAAATGTGACTCGATCGTTCTCTTGTATATTATTTTATGGACAATCCGAATATTTTTTTAGAATGAAAATCGTGATAATTTTCTACACATATCGTTGGAATTAGAAACAGTAGTTCTTGACAAAAAAAGAAGTGGTAGTGAGGCCCATAATTATAGTGGAAGTGACTGTACTTAGTACTTACTACATATTATATAAAATAAATAGCGGTGCGCTCCCGCACGTGCACGTACCTGTTAATAACGCATTACACATATTTTAGTTTTTTTTTTTTGTCAACCTTTGCCCATCATAATATTAACTAACAATAACGATCAAATTTCTGAAAACATATTTGAATTTGTCATAAAATGTACTCGAAAACGTCTTTCTTACATTTTTTTTACATTTTTCAACTTTTATATTATGTACATTTTAAAATTCTTAAAATTCAAAATTTGAAAATCTAATTTTAAAGTCGTTATCAAGAACACTTCACACTCAAAAGTCATAACTA
>NC_042495.1:18920324-18928659 GCF_005508785.2 Acyrthosiphon pisum
CAGCTGAGGTAAAACATGCATTAAATCATCGTGTTTATGGTCTCGAGTAAAGAAATTATACCTTAAAGTAAATATAAGTGTATTTATGAAATAATCTTCTGTTTGTTCTCTATAGTCAAAAATTACTTGACCAATTTAGAAGGAAACTTCAGTTTGTTGTTAGTGATATCAGGGAGAGTAGATTGAACCACGTTCAAAAATATACCAAGAGCTGAAATATATGAACTGAGATACACAAAGACCGTATTTTACATTAATTATTCATTTTTTAGCGGGTGATGTTGGGTTAGACAGCTAGTAGTTTATATTTACATTTTAGCATGATTAGAATTTTTATTCAAATTTCTCTTTAGTTAATGTAGTTATATTCAGTGATATTACTGTTATTTCAATCAATTGTAGATTGGACATACGCAATTTGAAAAATCTAGAAAAACTAATAAAATATAAGCTGGTGAACATTGCATCTTTTTAAAAAAAAATTCCAGTTGGAACAAAGTAAAATATAAAATGTTGAGGTTTTACGAATATTTATTGATAGATAATTAATATTTAAAAGTAGTTGACAAGAAGAATAAGGAAAATGTAAGAAACAATTAAAATACAATATAATATAATGTAAGTATAATATATTAAAATACTTAATAAATATTTGATAATAACATTTTTTGAGTAGGTAGAAAAAAAATGAATATACATTAGAACAGATCTAAATCATAGTCATAGTTTTTTTTAGTATTTGTTTTCAATACTTAATTATTTAGTTGTAATGTATTTTTTAACTTTTAGCAATATTTGTTTACCTACTTGTTAAAAAAATTGATTTATTATATAGTAATTAATAGATTTTAAGTTAAGAAAATACCTACTAAATCTAAAATGAGTTAACAAATCAGTTAAATCATTAAAAAATAATAAGAGAATATAATATAATACAAATTTCAATAAGTAATATGAATAAACAATGAAAGTGGAATACAAAATATACAAATATAATATAGAAATTAAAAATGATAAAACAAAAATGTATAGAATACAAAGCTTCACTAAAAGAAAGCAGTCAATATTTAGTGAAAAAAGATAAAAAAAATGTACATACTACTATAAACATTATTGTAAATGACAATATTATATTGTATATTATAATAAAGTATATTGTTTGAATATTTTGTACTTATTTAAAAATGTACCTAACTATGAAATTTTAATTGAAACATTATATTTAAATGTGACATGACTACATTAAATTCTTATCTTCTATTCAGATCTTACTGATCTTAGCTTATCACACACATATTAATATTACAATTTAATAAGTAGATACTTCAAGATTAAACTACAGCTCCTATGTAAAATATTTCTTTATCCAAAGGACAATTTGTAGATGGTTTATTGGTGTTTCTTCTGAACGGATCACAATCAATTAATGCTAATGATTTGTTAAAACATATACGCACTTCATCAATATAGGGTTTGTTGGTACGCTAAAAAATAAAATAAATTGAATTAATATTTGTTATAAGCATTTTGAATATAAAACATACACTTTCATAATAACAATCGATATGTGGGTTCTTTCCCAATCCAGTTCTTAATGTATGCCAAATTTGAGTAATTGGATAACTGCCATTAGGCTTAATGCCTCCCTGTTCTAATAAATCACTCAGTACATATTGTTTAGACCATTCTAACCCTTGATTAAAATATTTTAATTCTGAATCTAAAGTTGACAGTGATTTAGAACATGTTCCATGTTTTATCCATTCATGTTTCCACAGTTCGCCTTCTTGTTTCCTTGTCCATGTCTTTGACTCTTTTATTTCAGTCCAACGATTTTTTAATTCAGGAATAATGGTATTTAAAGCATTTAAATTAAATGTTGTTTGATTGTTACAATAAGCTGGACCAAAGGCACCAATTTTAGATGGCCTAAAATTATGCAAGAAAAAAATATAGAAAAACATATTGTATTTTTAATTATATAGATGTATCATATAAATACCAAATTCCATGTATTGTCCATTGATTGCGATTGGCTGGTAAGTTGCAAGTGTGAGTATTTGAATTAACAGTCCAAGTGTGACAAAAAGTATACGGCCATGACTGAGAAAATACCAATATATCCCATTCTTTGCTGTATCCATGTAATAAAAAATACATAAATATGCATATTACATAATGAAATTTATTTTAATCATAAGGTTGTTCTCCATCACCAGACAATATAATAATATATAATATGTATGAACACTAGAGAAAATAAGAGCAAACAAAAAACACCAAACACCAAAAAAAAAAAAAAGGTTCCGAAAAAAAAATTTTAAAATCAAGACCAGTAGCAATTCAATCAATGACAGAAAAATTTGTTTTGATGTGCTTTATAAAAGAATAAATAAGTTTTTCTTAACAAATATGCAATACATTTAAAACTTAGATATAACTTTGAATAATTGTCAATTATATTATACATCTCATACTATATGGTATAATATTATATTATGTGTCCATTTAATTTAATTTAAACATACAATCACTATTTCAAATTATCTATTCAGGAGCATTTATATAGCCACTATATGTATAAACTTAATTTTATAACATAGGGGTGCCCAACTATGGGCCGCGATCATTTATTAGCCTGGCCGTGAAAATATTAAATACAAATTGAAAAAAATGAATTCACGTTTATCTAAAAATACCTAGTTAGGAAGTTAGTAACCTATGTAAAATAAAATGTAAATTAATATTTTTGTTTTCCTATTGTTTATTTTCAATTACATATGTTGATGATAATCAGACACAAAAATTTGTAGCGGCATCCTCATCTTTTTATACATTTTGCACATTGGTAATAGCGATTTTATTATTTTACTGTAACTCAAAAACGAATAACTGTAGATACTTGAAACTTACACAACATGTTTATTTTATCAATTCATATACTTGATAAACTTTTAAAAATATTTTGACTAGATTTTAGCTGTTAACGGATATTTTCAATTTCCAATTTTAGATTCTGAGCGAAGCAATGAATCTGTTGGTTATACAATGGTGTTTTTGTTTTGTGTGTGTCTGTCTTCACCTTTTAGGACAGAAAAAGTGCTTAGTTTTTCTTCGACGGTATTTTTTTTGATAGGAAAGTGAATCTAGTTGGTACTTTGGGGGTCAAAAGTAAAAATTTCCTAGTAGTTTTCAAAAGCGACGTGAAAAACAAAAGAAAAATTAAGGAAAAACAGGAATTTTTACGCAAAATCTGTTTTCGAAAAAATCGATTTTGGTTTTTGGTGCAACTCTAAAACAAATTACCGTAGGTACATACAATTTTGATTTAATGTTTATATTAGCACTTTCTATACACCATAACATTTCCAAATATTTTGACTTGTTTTGAGCTGTTTACGGACATTTTCAGTTTCCAATATTTTAGTTTTTTATTCTATAAATATCAATACATTTTTATTTGTTAGGTATAAAAACCTGAAAATTTAATAGGAGGCTTCTAATATATTGTTTGAAAGACAGATGAAAAATATTAAAATTCCAGCCACAGTTTTTTATTAAGCATCTAAAGTTCTAATATTGACAAATACGTCAAATTCACGAAAATGTTCAACATATAACTTTGTTAGAAATTCATGAAAATTTTTCTATTTAAATCTAAGCTTTGAAAATGCAATATAAGATTTGTCATAAGTGTGTCTACCTTTATAAAAAAAAATGTAATGCAAATCAAATTAAATTTTTATGAGCGTTTGAAGTTCATATTTTTACAAGATAGGATATTCAAATGATTTCTCGTGTAGCGATTTTGTTATTTTCTTGTAATTCAAAAACGATAAACGGTACCTAATTACATGAAAATTTCACTGAATGTTTATATTTTTATTTTCTATACACCATACAATTTTGAAGATATTTTGACTCTTTGTGAGCTGTTTATGGACATTGTCAGTTTTCAATTTTCAATTTTAGTTATTTTGTTGTAATTTAAAATTGTTGTTAATGTATCAAATTACATTTTAAATAAAGGTTAGATTAGACATATAACCGTACGGATGTCACAGAATTATCGTTTCAACTGTAGTTTGTAAAATATATTATCTATTCTAAAATAAAAATATTTTATTAGTAATGTACATCTGAGCTCAGCTCAGCTTCCGCAGGGCCCTACATTAATTGTGCGGGGCCCTGCATAGGTGCACCGGTTGCACTGTCCTTGCACAGGCCCTGAGTATATATATTATTATATATTAATGTTGAAATATGATAATATGCAAGCAATATTAGTTCAACTAAGGGCCCGTTTTACAATCATAGTTTAAACCTCGGTTACGCTTGAACCACTGATTTTACCGGCCGAATTTGGTGGTTTAACTGGAGTTTAACTATTGTAATACGGGCCCTTATCAGCTACAATATTAATAATAATAATATAAATATTATATAAAATATCCTAGGCGGACAAACAGTCTTTGTCCAGAATCGTTTTTCATATACAATGTGATATTATATAATTTGATTCAAATTTAACACCATCCATAACAGTGACCCACTTGTAACCTACTGTACAGCAGAGCGACACCCACTTATCATTTTTTTTTTTTAATTATTCTCGATAAAAACTTTTGAAAATTGAATGTATGGTTCTTATAAGTTTCATTAATGGTAATTAAAAAATATTACATACACGCTTTATTTTTTTTATGCAATTTAAGTTCAAATGTTGACAAAATTCATCAACATTTCGAATATTTTTGAACAATTTTTGAGTTAGAAATTTATAAGTTTTTATTTTAATAACTAACATAGGAAATTGTAAAATACGATTCCCCATACATTTTTCTACCTAAAACAGAAAGTTTACTGGAAAGTAACATTGATTTTTTATGAACGTTTGAATTTAAAATGTTTACAAATAGGTACTGGATTTCACCAGTTATTTATCGAATTTACATCTATCGATGTTCATAGTTTGTTTTAATTCAACAACAAATTATCCTAGATACTCGAAATTTTCATCAAATGTTAAAATGACCATTTTCCATACATGGTAATTTTAATATTGTAGAAATTATATTTCAGTAAGAAATTTATAAAAGTTTTTCTTATATCAAAAAAAAAGTTCACCGGAAAGTTACACTATTTTTAGTCATGAAATATTTTCGAGTTTTTAAATTTTTTTTTCAACTACCTATTAAATTTGATTATTTATACAGGTATGGTAGGCTGACAACGTCTCCGGCACTCTCCGCTCAGAATCGTTTATCGTATGCAATGATTTATTATTGAATTCAAGTATAACACATCCGACATCCATTACAACGACATGCAACTGTACAACGGAGCGGTACCCACTTATCAAACTGTTTTTGTTTGAAATGGTTGCCTAGTTCTGTTATTCATCTTTACTATTAGGAAACAAATTTTTATTTGAACAAATATTTGTAAGTATTTTGAGTATTTAAAAAAATGATTACAGTTGAGTATGTTACATACAATTTTGAATAAATTGTGTACACATTTTATTTCAAATATTTCAGCAATAATGCCAAATTTCCTACATAGTTCTGAACTACGGTATATTGTTATAAAAATCAAATATTTTAAAATGTATGATGTTTTCAAATGTTTTGACATGATAAAAATGACTGTGATTTTTAAAAAAAAAACTGGTAAATGGGTGTTGAGCGGCTATACTTACAGTAGGTTACAAGTGGGACATGGTATGGTATTAACTTTGAATTCAATGATATAAAATCATTGTGTACGAAAAACGAATCTGAGCGAAAACGGTCAGTCAGCCTATAAATTATAATATTACTAAGTATATTTGAAAATATTAAGTAATTTATTTTACTATTAGGCATAAGCACAATAGTAGGTTAAATTCATTTTTTCCAAAAAACTACGTTTAAAAAGGTGGGTAAGTGGATTTCGCTCTGCTGTACAGTAGGTTACAAGTGGGTCACTGTATAATGGATGGTATTAAATTTGAATTCAATGATATAATATCATTGTATAAGAAAAACGATTCTGAGCGGAGACGGTATGTTAGTCTAGGTATAAGACATAATATTATATTAGGTACCTATAATAAATTCCAAATTAATCCTAGGTTTTTAATATGTATTTTCGTCCAAATTTGTACTTAAAATGACTATAAAAATAAACTGTGTAAATGTATTTTTTAGATTTTTTGGTAACAGAATTAATTACTTACGTGGAATCTTGTTTTAAATTTTCAATTCTTAGATACAAAAATTGAACATTTTATAAATTTTTTCAAATTAAAATTTGATCTTTAAATGCTTATAAAAAAAAAATTGTCACTATGTATTTTTAATATTTTTCAATTAATATTGTAACAATATATCAGGAGCTTTGTATTAAATTTTTACACTTTTTGGCCCAACAGATAAAACTTTATTGATATTTATAGAAAAAAAAAACTAAAAAAATTGAAAACTTACAATGTCCGTAAACAGCTCAAAAAGAGCCAAATTATTTTAAAAATTTTATCGTATATATAAAATGCTAATATAAACATTCAGTCAAAATTTCATGTATCTACGGTAATTTTTTTTTAAGTTACACCAAAAACCAAATTCAATTTTGTGAAAAATCGATTTTGCGTAAAAATTCCCGTTTTTCCTTAATTTTTCTTTTGTTTTTCCCGGCGCTTTTGAAAACTACTGGGAAATTTAAATTTTGACCTCCCCAATGCACCAACGATATTCACTTTCTGATCGAACAAGATACTGAAGTTGAAAATCGTAGCATTATTTCGACTACTTATCGTGTACACAGACACAAAAAAAATAAAAAAAAATAAAAAAACACACATCATTGTAAAATCAATACATTCATCGTTCCACTCAGAATCTAAAAGTTCCAAAAAATCGTTTGGGAAGTAGGTAAGCTACATTCGTTCCTAAAGTTTTAATGCGTATGGCGCTACGTGTTATTTAAAGATCTGCGTAAACAAATTCACGTTTGTCTTGTTAAAAAGAAACGTATACCTTTTCCGTTCCTAGCTTAAAGAAAGGAACTATATAAGTAATTGAGTTCCTAGTTAATACAGTTCTTTTCCTCGTCCTCAACAATTTAAAAACTATTTCATTATGATTTGCAATCAATTGTAAATCCGTTAAATTATAATATGTACCTAGATGTTTTGTTTTTCAGACATAATTTATCAAAGTAGACCATAGACAGTAAACAACAAAGTGTAATAATAGTCATCTAATATAATATTATACTGAAAAAGAGACAATGCGATAGTGCATTACTATTTATTGCATTAATTACCAATAGCTATAGGTATTATACGATAATCATACGGTCAGGTTACGGTGTACGGATGTAAGTAAACTTATTATTATAGTTTTAAAATGGAAATATATTAAATGATCAATGGTGATGGCAATAATTATTAAACAATAAATAATATAGTTACCTACTTAGCCGTATCTTCAAGCGGTTTTTCCTGCAGACATTATAACGATATCACGTCGATAAGACCTTCGTGAAATGCTAATGATATTATGTAAACATTTTAAATAGAATATATTACATATTATTTTCGTGGGAATATAGGTTTAATTGTATAGCTCATTAGTTATTATAATTAATTATACTGTCAGATATTATTATTATTTGATTACTATTAGTATTGGCTAAATTTCTTGAGAAAAAATTTAAAAACCTCATAAATCCAAAGGAACAAAACGGGCATAGCCGTTTTCGACCAAAAACGTACCCTTCCCTTTTCGGCCGATTCACTTTTCGACCAAATTTAAAAAATACGTCGATTCCCTTTTCGACCAAAATCGTACCCTTCCCTTTTCGGCCGATTCACTTTTCGACCAAAACAAAAAGTTTTGTAATATGATATGTAAAAACATACCAAAATATTTTAATATGTTATTCTTTTATAAAATATTATGCACAGTGTGACATATTAACGCAAAACTAGTGTTAATAATAATAATAGGTATTCTTATATTTAAATTTTTTTTATATTTTATTTTACAACATTTTATGAAACTTATACTTTAAATAATTTTTAAAATTATAATTTCCATAATTTTACAAAAATTATAATATACTTATTAGTTTATTATTTTATATATTATATATATTACTATTGTACTTAATGATTATTGACAAAAAACTCTTAAATTATGATAATATTATAAATATTTTATTTATATATTTTACACATTTTTATACAACTTATACTTTTAATAATTTTCTGTAAAGTATAATCTGGACTCTAAAGTATGTAATACTAATTATTATCCATAATATTTTGCTATTTATGTACCAACAGCTA
>NC_042495.1:18928709-18945493 GCF_005508785.2 Acyrthosiphon pisum
TTATCGTGTATAGAAAATGGAAATATAAACATCAGTCAAAATTTCATGTATCCATGGTCATTTTTTTTAAAGTTACACCAAAAACCAAAATCGATTTCTCGAAAATAGATTTGCGTAAAAATTCCCGTTTTTCATTAATTTTTCTTTGTTTTTCCCGGCGCTTTTGAAAACTACTGGGAAATTTAAATTTTGACCTCCCCAATGCACCAACGATATTCACTTTCTGATCGAACAAGATACTGAAGTTGAAAATCGTAGCATTATTTCGACTACTTATCGTGTACACACACAAAAAAAATAAAAAAATAAAAAAACACACATCATTATAAAATCAATACATTCATCGTTCCACTCAGAATCTAAAATGTCAACGTGTGTATAAAATATAATTATATGCTCCAAAAATGTCATATAATAATATTTTTTAATTACAATGAAATAACTAAAATTGTTATTCATAGATTTAATATGTAATATCGTCCAAATTTGAACTTAAAATGCCTATAAAAAATAACTATTAATATATTTTTTAAATTGTTTGGTTACAGTATGAACTATTTATGAGAATCGTTGTTTTAAATTTTTAATACTTAGCTATAAAAATTCAATATTTTATAATTTTTTAACTGCAAAATAATTTGAATATTTTCATGATTTTCCTACATTTTGTCAACATCTGAACATAAAATGCTTATAAAAAAAATGTTGCCAATGGATATTTAATATTTCTTAACTGCCATTATAATTCATTACTACTATTACGATGAGCTTTGTATTACATTTTCAAGCTTTTTGAAGCAACGATAAAATTGTACTGACATTCACAGAATAAAAAACTAAAAATTTTTAAATGTCTATAAATAACTCAAAACGAAATGATCTAAATTATAAAATATTATTAGTTTTTGAATAACGACAAAATATGAAAAACGTTGTAGCTACCTATAAAAGGGTTTGTTAATTTACAGGTGAATATCCAATTTCTAGCTTCAAAAGCTCGTAAAAATTAATATGGCTTTTCGGGAAACTTTTTTTTCGTTAACTGTAGGAAAACTTAAGGAGAATCTTGTATTAAATTTTAAAATTGAGATATAAATAGAAACATTTTTTATGAATTTCTAAAACAAAATAATTTGCCAATTTTCGTGATTTTGATGAATTCAACTAAACTCATACATTTTTTTTGCGGATTTACGCTCAATTTTTTTTCAATTTCCACTAACATCAACATTTTCAAGTTTTTTCACCAACTGAAAAATGTTGGATTAACAAAGTTAAAAAAAAACCAATAAAACTAGAAATTTTCTTATGCCTATAAATAGCTCAAATATAGATTTGCAAAAATTTCAAAAATTTTATGGTGCATAGAAATTGCTAATATAAACATTCAGTCAAAATGTCATCTTTATAAGGTATAATTCTTAAAAACTGGTTTTGCGTAAAAATCTGAATTAGTCCTTAATATTGTGCCTGTTTCGTCCCAAGTAACAATTAGATTCACTTCCCTACTAGAAAAGATGCTGTTGAAGAAAATTGAAACATATTTACTGTCTAAAAATTTGATGAGAAACACAAAAAAAAAAACTTCACACATCATTGTAAAATCTTAAATAAATACTCAGAATCCAAAATGTTATTGGTTTAAACAATGTTTAAGGTAAAAATAATTGTGAAAATCTTAAATGTAAAATTAATATGAAAATAAAATATGTTCCAACATTTTTTCAGTATAGTAAATGAAAAAATGATTTATAATCAAATCTTTAAGTTAAATAATTGCCAATTTTAAATAAATACACACAAATTTATTTCAAAAAATATACTTATATACTAAATTAAAATCCTTTCTCTATTTCTTTATTTCTTCATGTTTAAACTATACAATATTGTAATAATTAATTATTTTTCGTACTCTAGGGCTCTTTGACATATAAATATTTAAATAAATAACGATCACGAATCATGATTTATAATATTATACTCATGGGCGAACTGGCTACTGGCTAGGGTGGCGAATGTGCAAACTCCACTTGGGCCTGTCGACAATTTGGGCCTATAACTTATAAATATTTTATTATTAGGCCAAAATTGTGCCGAATTTTCTGTTTACCCGAGGCTGATTTCTATTTGTCCCTGAATATACTAGATATTAATAATAATTATTCATTGATTAAAGTGAACACATAAACATTTATAGAATTATTGCAAGTATTATAGAATTCACAGAAAAATTAATATGGATTGAATTGAATTTGCAAAAAATTAAATTTTCATGGTACTCTGGTAAATAAAAATCTAAGTGTAATATCAAAGTTGACAATGAAATCAAAGTTACCCCATTCTACAGTATTTATAAAATTAAATAATATATACGTTAACAAATCAATAGAATCTTTCATGTCAAAAAAAAAATCCTTATTATTATACTTATTCAAACGAAAGGAAATACTACACGTAGTCAAAAAAAAAAACATTGAAAAAAATATCAGCAAGTGGTTAAATCTAGAGCTCAGAATCTATTTTTCTAATGATATACGATTTCTTTCTAAAATAATACTACACTACCCCACACCAAGATGAGCAAAGCAAGAATAGTTATCTGTGAAAAAACATTTTAATTAAAAATAAATTAAAATAGTGCCCAACACCAGATGGATTTAGTATTCTGTTTGGTTTTTACTTGATGTTTAGATTTGAGTTCTTAGTATATTAGTTTAATGATTTCTGTTAATAGGTATCTCTATTATTGTTCCAGCAGTACATATTTTCAAATAGAAAATATTTAAATAATTTTAATGTTGATTAACATTCAATTATGTAAAAATAAAACTGTCAAGATTTTTAGTGTGTCAAATTACAAATGTATTAAATAGATATGTACCGTGGTATATAAGGGTATGAATTTGATCGATTTAAATTCTGATTATATGAAGTACTTGGGCGAGGCTGATATGAATGTGATCTGTTAAATTGACGAGGACTTTTAGTTATCCACTCATCTAGGTGATCAGATACTTTTCGTTTTAATCTGTGCTTTGAGTGCCTGTAAACATAGTATTTCGGAAAGTTGTTTGGATTTTTTTTTATCACCATGCGATTAGTAGCAGTATACTATAGATAAATTATGTTAATTTTATTTAAACCAGAATAGATGGAATAAAAAAAAGCAAATTATTATTCAATAAATATGATTGTAATTTACTCATCAACAGTAGAATTAGGGTTTGTAAGAATAGCATCTGTAGAAGTAGAATTAGAGTTTGTAGAATTAGTATTAGTAGAAATATTCAGTTCTGGAACATGATCCAAGTACAAAATAGGTTTTTTTGTATCACAATTAGTTAATGCATGAGACTTCTTCATTGACCCCTTTCTTGGTTTCATAATGCCATCGCAATCAATTAGTTTTAAAGTTTTATCAAAACATATCCTTATTTCAGCCAATAGTTGTTCCTTTGAATCCTATAAAAAAAATTAACCTCATAATTTTTAAATTTACTATTAAAATTATTAGGGGTGATCATTAATTATAGAAATAATTTTTATGCACAATAACTATAAACTTACATGTTTGGTTTCACATTCAATCCATGCATTTGTTTTCAAAACAGACTTAACTGCTTTCCAATAATCATCTACATGGAATGTACTATTTATTTTTATATTACTTTTGTCTAAAACGTCCCTCATATTGTACTTCTCAGACCATTCAATTCCTTGATAGAAGTATTTAAATTCTGAGTCTAAGGCTGGTAGTGTTACGGCACATGTACCATGTTTTTCCCATTCGTGAAAATAAATACTTTCTTTTTTATGCGATGTATCAACGGTTGTAGAATTTCCTTCAGTAGTATTACTAGGTGGAATCTCTATATCTGTCCAATATTGATTTAATTTATCTTTTATACCATAAATAGAAGCAGGATTAAACACCAAAGATTTGTTACAAAATCCTGGACCGACCGTTCCAAGTTTTGTAGGCCTAAAAAAAACAAAATTAGATTTTAAACATTGATTACCGGTGTTACATTAAATGTGTTGGTTTAATAATGTTTTTCTTTTACTAGTTTAAGTACTAGGAAAAAACTACCAATAACTGTAGAAAAATGTTCAGCAAACATGGTTGGGTGCTATGTTTACAAAATATTTTAAATGCAATAATCTCGGCAATAATACATTTTATTTTCATCGCTTTCATATTTATTCCCATAAACCAATTGTATCTTGTGCCGCTAAAAGGAATGAAGCAAAACAAAATTCAAACAGTTGAAAGATGGTAGGTTCAATAAATTAAGTCCAATTGTAATTTCAACCTCAATTTTAATTTAGTCCAAGATTAAATTTTAAATTTGTTGAATACATATTGTTCAAATATGAACTAAGAATACAAAAAAGAATTTAAAACTGCCCAAGCTCTTAATTGATTTATGGTGTATTTTTTTGACATTTCATATCTTAAGGCAAATATAAACAGTTTTTTTCTGAATACTTTTTATATTTTCTATAAACATTAAGGTATGGTGTAACAGGCTGTAATAGCTTGCCAATTTAGGAATGAGAGTCTTTCACTACTTTGTTTATCCCTTAACTTTGGTATTTGTATAGATCAAATCATCCCACCGTCTTAATAGGTACCTACGGATTTCTCAAAAATATAATTAAATTAAATATAGACATATAATTTGCAATTAATTAACCTAACCTAACCACTTAGGAAATTAAATAGGACAGAATTCTTTAGACCTAATATTCATTGCACATATATTTTTTGTAAAACATCATTGGATTTTAAGAAGTATTTTATAAAACTGTGTTTTGACTAATGCCATTGGGCATTTGCCTGACATCATTAAAGTATAAAATTAATTTAGTTTTCGCATACTAGAAATCAGAAATAAAAACTATACAAACCATATGCCATGAACAGTCCAAATATTCTTGTCGGATGGCAAGTTACATGTGTGCGCAGGATTACTCTTTTTCCACGAATAACATAATGTGTTTGGCCAAGTTTGTGTGAATATAAGTATATCCCAACTATTAGGATCTTTTGGAGGGCGTGGAGTTTTCATATTCAATCTGTAAGATAAACAAGATCATTTAAATATCTATACAATATTTGTGTAGTAAATTCATCAGGAGTGTATAAATGCATAATAACATAATTACCGATAATTACTATAATAATAACTATTAATTTATAATTACCCCAAGTACAGTGTACCAAGACCAAATGTCACTATGACTGCCGACAGCAGAGCTGTCCTCTTGCTCATTCCCATTTTGAGATGCTAAAATTAAAAAAAAAAAAATTAAATAATTAGGTAGTAAAATTGTTCATTTTTTAATAATAAGTAGATATATTTTCAATGTGTAACAATTAGTACAATATTTCGCGTGCCATGGAAATGTGTTGCGAAAAACCTGCCTAATAATTATACTTCCGCTTACATTGACTCACTCTTCAGACATATGGAACCATAGTAAAAAATAATTACCAATGGAGCAAAACAATTAAATGAAAGTACCTACCTACGGACCTTCGTCTACTAAAATATTGTGCGTCAAAATAATGATTAGCTATTAAAAGTAGTGTAACGAAAAAAACAAATAATATTACGTAAAACACTGTACTGAGAGCTCACCTGTTTTTAGCTCGATAACAATATTCGCCTGAATTATTACGATTTATCGGTATTCAGTGCGAAACTGCGAATCGAAACGACGCGTCGACGCGACACACGAACGCGACGTCTACGAACACACTGCACGAAGCACGAATGTCGGTCGGTCACGGCCCAACACTCACGGACGAATGACGTCAGATCGCGGCGATACAGTTTTTACCAGAGACCGCGATTCGCGAACTACCAGCAGCGAGCTACTGAGCTGCAGCCGTCCTCGCGAACAGCTCTTTATGTATTATATGAAAACGGTGCAATTGTGCACCACTGCAGTACAACAACTCTGTCATCTCTGTGTATCCGCTCTGACGTGCAGTGCAGTGTGGTGTTGCCGTACAAAATAATAATATTATGCCAAAATTCCAAAATATAGGCAATCTGGCAACGGCATTTTATTGATTTGTGCAAAATATTGTGCGTATACCAGTGCGTTACTACCGTGGTTACTGCTCCGTTTACACGGCCATATCATTATGATATTGTATAATATTATGTTTAAATTATGTATTTAATAATACTCAATGATAATACTTAATATGTAAATATTCGCAATATTACGGACGATTAAATAATTTTGTTTATGAATAAAGTAGGTATGTACCAAGCAGTGGAGTAGCCGGAGATTTCGTGGGAGGGGGGGGGGGGGAGCTATAGGTTTTTTATATAAAATATTGTTTTTAAATAGCTACTTAATGCTATAATAAACAAGATCAATGGAGTTGGAACCCGAGAGGTGTATAGGAATGCCGGAAAAAAAATTACTTGGAAAAAAAGTCCCCGGAAAATACTTACCAGGAAAAAATTTATTTACTCAATTCACTAATTGAGTTTTACATGTTATAGTATCTATATTATGTTATGGGTAGGTACTGATATCATTATATATTATAAATTACAAAAATTACACATTATAAATTTAATTACACTCAATTTTCTAGTTACGATACATATTATTACGTTTTATTTATTTTTGATTAACTACAAAATAATTTGCAATTAATGTTCGTGATTTTCAATAAGGTTGAACTTCAAATGCTTTTTAAAAAAAATCTGGCATATAATCTTTAATATTTTTAAGTTGCTATATTAACAAATGACGACAAACATTGTGCTAAATTTTCAACATTTTTGACCCGGATAAAACTTTTTTATCAACAATGTAACTATATAAGGATAACAGCTAAGAAAATTGAAAATGTCTAGTGTCTACCTATATATAACTAAAAAATAGTCGAAATATTTTTTGAAAATGTTATCATGATCTATATGATAGTATAAACATTTTGTGAAAATGTTAAATACCTATCTACGGTTTTTCGTTTTAGAATAATTACAACTTACAAGTTACAACAAAATAAGAAAATGGATCGATGAGAAATCGTTAGTTTAATGAATGTACCTAATCAATAGTACAAGTTCACAACACAAAGAAAAGAAATAATAAAACGAATAACATTTTAATTTTATGCATACATTTAATGATATAATATTAAGCATTAAGGCCAGTTATACGAGACAGTGATTAAATAAAAATAAAAGCTGACCTATAAAAGCTGACCTACAGCAATACCAATTGATATCAATACGTCGTAACTCATGATAATTACTAAATGAGGATGCTGTGTACAAAATTGACATTTCACCTTTCTGGTTAACTTATATTATATTTTGTAACTGTGTTTCAGTAATTCACACTAACTAATTATGATTAAATTATACAAATCGTCTAAACATCTCACACACACTATCATTTGAGTGTGTAAGTAATAACGCAAATAATTGTATTTTATACATTTTCGCATAAATTAACGACACACCTATTAATCTAAATTTGTATTTAAACTTTGAAGTGTTCTAAAACATACATTCTGTCGAAAGAATCTACCTTGGACAGTAATGCTTTTTAATTTTTAGTCCATAGTCTATACTGTATAAACTATAATCTATTTTATGGTACAACCAAAAAATAGTTTTTATATTTTAAAAGTAACAACGAGTCCTCAATTTGTAAAGTAAATCATACATCATAACTAAAAACAGCATTACCTTCAATAAAAAATAAATAGTTTCTATTTCGATTTTACATAAAACTTATTATTTTTGATTAGCACATAAATTATTTGGACACAAACATACAAACCCAGTCAACATATTATATACAAATATTATGAGTTTTAAATAATATGTGAATATAAACACCAAATTACCTATTTTATATGAAGAAATTTGGTGTTTAATTAAGATTTTTATTTAACTAAAAAGTTATGCACCAATTGCGTTTAAAATTCTGTATTGTTACCTGGGATAATGTCATAATGGTAGATGGAAATTGAAATTAAATAACAATTAGATAAAATATATATTAAATGTTATTTATAAACACAAATACAACTTTATTGAATAAATAATATAGTATAATATGTTTCCATTATATTTTTCAACTTTAGTTAACATGAGATTAAATATTTTGTATCAATTATAACAAAATATATCCATTTTAATACTGTAAATGGCAAGAAACAATATAATAATACAAAATTTTGTATTTAAAATAAATATATAAAATAGAATAATAAATAAACAATATGAAATTAAAACATAAAAGAATTTAAAATTAAAATTCAGTAAATTAATTACAAAAGATCTTAATTAATAATTAGTATTAACAATCAAAATAGTAAATAAGTACTGATTAAAAAAGATTTATAATCATTTTTTAAAACAAGTAAAATCCAAAAGTCATAAATATTTTAATTATTTGTAGTTTAAAACAAACTAAAATTAATAGGATCATAAATAATTTATAAACGTTATCTTAATTTAATGTGCAAATTTTAATAAAAAATATATGGAAAAAATTTGTTTTTAAACGTGTAATGGCAATATAATATGTAGGTACAATAAAAATTATACATAACATTGGTATATTCAAAGTTTTAACAAATTATTTTGATTGTTTTTAATATTTTCAATGTGGGTAGTGTTACAAGTGGTGAGTATAAGAATTTATCAAGTATTTATAAAAAATGTTAAACTTAGATATTTAGTACCATTTCAAAACCAAAAATTTTTTTTAAATATATTATTTTGAAAATACAAACAGGAATCACTTTTTGAAATCAATTTTAAATAGTTAATTAATATGAAATGTTTACTTTTACTATTGTGGTTCTCTTTTAATGTAAATTTATCATTAATATTATGCTTATTATTATATGAAAAAATTAAATGTTTTCTTTCAAAATGTAATATAAGTACATAACAATTTTTTATTTGTATTCTTTTTATTCTTATCCTTATATTAGTATATTACTATTTAATTATAATATATATACAATTTTTTTTAAAATAACCAACAATTAGTAATTTTATTTAAATTTTAGTAAATATAACATTTAGTGTCAGAACAGAAATTGTTAAAATTGTAATTCATACAAAATCTCTATTCAGTAATGGATTTATTTTGAAAAAGGAAACTGATTTTTGGTGGTCTTGTTAATCAGTCAATGAATTGAATAGATAAAATGTTATATACTTCACAAAATGTAATCAATTATGAAAAGCATTTGAACATTATAAAATGTACTATAAATAATAAAATAAAATTAAGTATTAGAGTAGTTAAATCATCTATTCAATTTGTATAGTGTTTAAGAGAAAATTAAATAATTTAATGTTATTTATTACTTAATACAAATCGTATTAATAATATTAATCTAAGTACTACTAGTTTAAACCTAATCTAGTATCAATTATATAGATGAATTTTAACTTTGAAATATGTATATAATATGAAATATATGATTAAAACCAAAAATGTACAAATTATATAAAAAAAAAAACTACTTTTTGTTAGATAAAATTATAAAAATACAAGATAGGATTGATATTTAAGTTTTTGTTACAAAATACTTCACTTAACAACATTTAATAGTACATGTATTATTGTATTAAATATTAATACTAAATAATAAAAATTATTTTAAAAACCATAAAAGCTTAATCTCAATTAAATGATTTTGATCATAGTTATTACTTATTATGAATCCAAGATATTAATCCACTGTGGCAATGTCTTGCAAATTATTAAGCATCTTCCAGTTTTCGCCATACCACCTACAAATATTTAAAATTAATTTTTGTAGATAATTGTATTTATTAATAAATTTGACTTATTACATTGCACATTTCTCTAAGTAACGCCTTTTCTTCATCTTCCATATCTACACCACTACAGGTCTCATCACCTTTGCCTTCTAATTGTTCACGTAGCTCCAATACTTGAAGTGCAGTCAAAACCGATTCAGGATGTGTCATTTTCTATGGTAAACATAAAATAAAAACAACTTAAATTATTTGGAAAACAACTAAATTAAAAATATCTATAACTGTTTAATAAATTAAAATTACAACAAGAATTAATAATGTAGGATTTTAAGATGGAACAAAATTAAAATTGAATATTAAAAAAAAACTCAATCATAAGGAGAAAAATCATATACATAGAGCTAACTAATCAATTTTTAATTTCCATTAAATTTAATTATATTAAACCAACTACTTAAAAAATAAAGTTTTTTTCGAAAATTTCAGAATAGACTGAATTTATTTTCTTAATACTGTCCAGTAACCATTTGATATATATAACTTGCATGATTTCATCCTTATATTTTATAATAAATTATTTGTAGGTACTTAAATATTAGTAAATATTTTTAAATATTTAAAAATGTTATCATGTCTATAACAAATGCTAGCGTGAATATATTTTAGTGAAAGTTAAAAGTGTGTATGATTATTAATTCTTTCTGAATGACACAAAAACAAAATTTGATTCTATAAAAAACCTGTTGCGTACTGTTTTTTTTATTAGTTTTCATAAATTATTAAATCATATATTAAACAAATTGTTTAGTATGAAGCCCTTAACATTTTGGAGATAAAAACAAATAATCTGCTTCAAAACGTGATAATATACACAAAGTTAAACAATTATCTTTATAAGACAAAACATTCTTTGCTCCGCGCAGAATCTAAAACACAACTTACCGGAAAAGAACCATCAGTATTCCAGTTATTGATTTTTTGATCAATTTTTTCTTCTTGTATCATCTTTTTAGATAGTTTAGTTTTTTCTTCTTCTAACTCTTTAACCTTGGCTTCAAGTTGTCTAATATAATTCAATGATCTTTGATCTGGAGGTAAATTTTGATCTATAACAATAAATACATATTTTATATTACACCTATAAGCTATAATAATGTAATAATAATTATCTATATTGCCAACCATTTGACTGATGTAATTGTCTATGATATGAGCCTTGACTCTGATTACCAGTTATCATATTTTCATCAGCATTTGTCGAAGAGCTACTTCCATCACCTTCATCTCTTCTATGCAGTTCTTCAGGTATATTTCCAGAACCTGTAGAATTTCCACAAACTCTACATATAGAGTTGTCCCTTAATCTGTTCGGACCACTTCGTTCTTCATCCAAGTATAAACATAACTCCTAATACACAAAATTATAAATTAATTTTTTGATACATAGCAAATAGTTAGTTTACTATAAAGAAAAAAACCTTAAGTTCGATGTTGTCTTCAATGAGATGCTGCTGTTTGGCCTCAAGATGTCTTAATTTCACCTGATATGCAGCAACTTCTTGTCTCATAACAGAAGCTGTATATCTTCCAAATCTCTGCCATTCTCTTGCTAGTTTTCGTCCTTTTTGTCTATCATCATCCAAAAAGCAACATAAATCTCGTAACTCTTGATTTTCGTCATTCAGTCTTTGATTCACTTCTTTTAAGCTATTGATTTCTGACATCAACTGCCCTACCTTAAACAATTTATTTTGGAAATTAAAAAATTCTACTTTTATGGAATGATAGAAACAAAGTGAAACTAACCTGATCTGGGGATATTTTGTTTGAATTGTCCGAATCTATTTTTCGTACAAACTTCAGCATATCCGATGGTTGCTCTCCAGGCAAAGTTCTATATCTATGATTTTCGGCAGTATTAGCATATGGCTTTTCACCTTGTTGCCTCCTACAATAATTACCATACTCACAATATTACCATATTTAAGAATTTGATCATTACGTTTTCAATAAATATAATGTTTTACTATTTATTTGTACCTGTCAATATTGGTTGGCGGATAATTGCTTAGTTGTACATTATATTGACGATTAGGACTTGGTGGTGGTTGATACTTAGGTGGTATTACCACATTTTGTTTCTGGCTGATTGCAGTGTTTTGGCCATTGTAATTTTTTGGTAGTCCACTAACACAAGACATTATAAAACATCTATGTACGAATGGACATGTTAGACTACATAAATAATAATGCGATCATGTGAAACAATCCACACCGGTTAGGTCTAAAACAAAAATATATAATAACAATTATAAGCAATCTTCTTAAGATAATTTACACGTTTAGTCATTAAATAAATTTTAAAAGAGAAACCATTAGAAAGTGGTATATTTTTTTTGTGTATTGAATGGTTGGTTACAATATATATGGTGAATAAGTATGAGATACATACACGACTAGACAAAACAATTCCGACCGTACATAAACAATTATTTGTGATCACATCAAAATTAAAATATTTAATATAATATTATGCTTAATAATGTTCAATATGCAAAGAGCGAAAGTTTATCATTTTAAAGAAAAATACCAACACGACACAATGAACGATAAAGTAGGTAAATAAACTCGATAATAAACGAAATTATTATTGGTACAAGGAAAAAACTAAAAAGTGATAGCAGGTAGCAACCTGTTTGGTGTTTACTAAAAATTCTTAGGACAACCTGTCGTGTTGTTCTATACGGTGGTAACGAACAGGTTCCCCTTCTTCGGTTTTTTTTTTTAGTTCAGAATTTGCCACCACTACAGCAGCTGATAAAGCGCTACAAAGTACAAGACAAATCAAGAGCAAGGCATGGATTTAAACCAAATCACTTAATAAACAATTTTAAATACTAAAATATAGCCAACAGGACATAGGTATCTACCTAAGGAAAATACAAATAGCTATAATTGTGGTATTGTGGTATTGTCTATTGTATATAATAGTCAATAGATATATATTTATCATTTATTAATATTTTATGTAATTATGTTTCATTAGTTTTATGAGTTATAACTTATGACGAAGATTATGATTTATGACATAGGAATATTGGGATGCATTTTGGCGCAATATGTTTGAATTAAACTAGAAATTAAAAGTCTGGCACTATCTCCAAAATATGAATTGATAAGTGAGTTCTGATAGTTCTGAGCATTATCTAGGGTAATTATCTTATATTATCTTTATTCATGCCGAGGTTTATGCTAAGAACCAACACGTTTATGCTTTCCATAAATTCCAATCCATCTCCATTATCCGCCAACTACTGTCGAATATTGGGATGTCCTGGATGTGGTTGGTGGTCAATTGTCAATGGCAAACGGCAGTATAATAGTATAATATTATGGCACATTGGCACTCGATTACCCGAACGAAATATTACCACAGGATAGAAGAAATCTATTCTGCGATATTACACTTAAACAACACATTCCTGCTGAACGAATATCTGTGATTGGAAATCAAGTGGCTGCGTGTGGCACAGAAATCGTCCCCGTCAATATTAAGATAGGACGTTTGGTTTCCCGGTATTTTAAATTATAATGTAAATTTAAATCGCAATTTTATTTTTTATTTAAATCATTTTTATAAAACGTAATATGTCAGTAATAAAAATTTCAAATATTATAAAATATATTACCAATGCGCAATACAATTTTCATGAGTCAAATTAAATTTTTAAAAATTATAGCACGCTACTCGATATTGTTCCCATACAAGGAAAATCTATGAATCATAAATATATTTTTGTTAATAAATAATAAGTATAACCACGGCAACGAAAACCTTACGAAAAACCGGTCAAAAACAAAAACGTGTGTCCAACTCAAAAACATATTTATGTTAATATTTTATAATATAAGAAAACTAAAATAATACACAGGTAGGTACAGTACAAAATAATACATTTACATATTTATTTATTATTAATTCAAAAGCTATTTTAGTTCATAAACATATAAACCAAAGACCATAGTCTTAAACATAAAACATTGACAAAACATAAACACAATAAAGAAGGTGGACTAAAGTGTGTGCCACTTTGCTGCATATTAGGTGTCTTGTAACTGTAATGGATGTGATCACTGTAATGGTTGTGTTAAATTTGAATTCAACGATAAAAATTATTATCTATAATAAACGATTCTGATGGATGACGGTCAGTCAGCCTATATTATAGTAGTTTTTTTTTAAATTACAAAAAATACCTAACTAAAATAAATAAATATCTAATTTTGAACTTCAAACACTCATCAAACTATATTTGACTTTTCGGTAAACTTTTAGATTCTGAGTGGAACGATGAACGTATTGATTTTACAATGACGTGTGTTTTTATATATTTTTTTATTTTTTAAAATTTTTTTTTTGTTTCTGTTCATCACCTTTTAGGACAGTAAAAGTGCTTGGATTTTCTTCAACAGTATCTTTTCTGATAGGTAGGAAAGTGAATCTAGTTGGTACTTTGGGGGGTCAAAATTAGTCAATGGTCAAAATGGTCAATATTAAACGTGCCTTGAAAAACAAAAGAAAAATTAAGGAAAAACGGGAATTTTTACGCAAAATCTACTTTGGTTTTTGGTGTACCTACCTTTAAAACGAATGACTGTAGATACATGACATTTTCACTGGTTGTTTATATTTCCATTTTCTATACATAATAAATTTTTCAAAATATTTTGATTTATTTTGAACTGTTCACCGATAATTTCAGTTTCCAATTTAATCAGTTTTTTTTTTTTTATGAATGTCAATAAAACTTTATTTGTTGAGTAAAAATATTTGAAAATTTAATACAAAGCTACTACTATATTGTTACAATGAAATTTGAAAAATATTAAAAATCCTTAGTCACAGTTTTTTTTTTATTAGCATTTAAAGTTAAAAAATTGACAAAATATGGGAAAATCACGAAAATTACCTAATTATTTTGAGTTTATAATTTGTAAAAATTTTTCTTTTTAGAACTAAGATTTTAAAATGTAATACAAGATTCCTTATAGGATAATCTACCTTTATCAAAAAAAAATGTCTATAAGAAACTCAAATTAAATTTTTATGAGCGTTTGAAATTTATATTTGTACAGCATTTGATATTCACTCGATTTTTTACGTAACGATTTTCTTATTTTGTTGTAATTAAAAAACGAATGACTGTAGAAACTTGAAAATTTCACTGAATGTTTATATTAGCATTTTATATATACGATAAAATTTTTAAAATAATTTGACTCTTTTTGAGCTGTTTACGGACATTGTAAAATTTTAGTTTACTAATTTTAGTTGTTTTGTTGTGATTGTATAATATTATTCCGTATTCGTGGGTACTTGAAACTTCTAAAGTATACTATTATATACCTATGATAGTACCACGATTTGTTGTTGATGTATGACGCGTTACCTAATAGATATTGTGATACGATTAATTTGGAATTTATTATAGGTACCTACTTCAGGTCAATTATTTTTTTTTAATACCATAGATAAGTATATAATATGTCTTATACCTAGACTGACATACCGTCTCCGCTCAGAATCATTTTTCTTATACAATGATATTATATCATTGAATTCAAATTTAATACCATCCATTATACAGTGACCCACTTGTAACCTACTGTACAGCAGAGCGACATCCACTTACCCACCTTTTTTTCAAAATGTTTTCTGAACAAACGTATTTGAAATGATAATTTTTATTTGAAAAAAGTTTTAATTGTCCGATGCTACTCCGGTTATAGGTATAGGTAAAAAAAATCATTTTATAACTATTATTTAATTTATTTCTTATGAATTATCATAATAATAGAATACACTTAATTTATAGATTAATAATTGTGGAAGAAGGAAAACTCGAAGAAGCAGGAATAGCAGGATTGTAAATAAATTTATTATAATACCTTTTTTTAAAAAAAAATATTTAATGAACTAATAAACAATTTTAATACTTTTTTTGTAATAGTACCTTGTTTTAAAACCCATTTTCAATGCTTTTTTTGGAAGATTTAGATAGCTCTATTGCTTTTTTTTTAGTGCTGTTCTTTAGTTTTTCATTACTTTAATATCCGTACTCTAGTAATGACAGTCGGCAGACACAAAAAAAAACACACATTTTAAAATTAATACATTCATTGTTCCGCTCAGAATCTATAAAAATTTGGATTTAAAACTTTGGTAAAGATTTCTATATTACTGCTGCTAAATCGGTTTTTTCCTATTATACATTAATACTAGTGAAAACAATTTTATATTTTTATCACACGAACACAATAATATAGGTTCTTTTGGGTACCTTTGATTATCCGATTGCCGAAAATAATATTAAGGAGCCTCGCTTTGGCATTGATTTAAGGAGAACCGTTTAGGCAATTTCTAATTTGGTCGTCGCCACCCGAGATCTATAGTATGTGTTAGTCGTAAAGGATTATTAGTGTTCAATGTGTGACGTCTATGCGGGCCAATTGTAGCGGTACAAAGGTCTCCTACACGCACTCGCACACACGTCAATATGTAATATTTTTATCATGAAAAAATGTTTATTTTCACTCAAACATACGATTCTAATTCCAACAATACGTCGCAACGATTACCTCGACTTGCATTCTGACAAAATATTCTTTTTTTCCACAACATGTACGAGGGATCGATCTAGGCACACTTTAGATTCTGAGTGGAACGATGAATGTATTGATTTTACAATGATGTGTGTTTTTTTATTTTTTTTTTATTTTTGTGTCTGTCATCACGTTTTTAGGACAGTAAAAGTGCTTGGATTTTCTTCAACAGTACCTTTTCTGATAGGAAAGTGAATCTAGTTGGTACTTTGGGGGGGGTCAAAATTTTTCCAATAGTTTTCAAAAGCGCCGTAAAAAACAAAAGAAAAATTAACGAAAAACGGGAATTTTTACGCAAAATCTGTTTTCGAGAAAATCGATTTTGGTTTT
>NC_042495.1:18946177-18947045 GCF_005508785.2 Acyrthosiphon pisum
TTTTTGGAGATTTAGATAGCTCTATTGCTTTTTTTTTATGTGCTGTTCTTTAGTTTTTCATTACTTTAATATCCGTACTCTAGTAATGACAGTCGGCAGACACAAAAAAAAACACACATTTTAAAATTAATACATTCATTGTTCCGCTCAGAATCTATAAAAATTTGGATTTAAAACTTTGGTAAAGATTTCTATATTACTGCTGCTAAATCGGTTTTTTCCTATTATACATTAATACTAGTGAAAACAATTTTATATTTTTATCACACGAACACAATAATATAGGTTCTTTTGGGTACCTTTGATTATCCGATTGCCGAAAATAATATTAAGGAGCCTCGCTTTGGCATTGATTTAAGGAGAACCGTTTAGGCAATTTCTAATTTGGTCGTCGCCACCCGAGATCTATAGTATGTGTTAGTCGTAAAGGATTATTAGTGTTCAATGTGTGACGTCTATGCGGGCTATGATTTATTTTGAGCTCTTTATGGACATTTTCATTTTCCATTTTTTTTTAGTTTTTTTTCTAAAAATATCAATAAAATTTTATTTGTTGGATAAAAAAGCTTGAAAATTTAATAGAAGACTCCTAGTTTATTGTTTCAAAATCAAATGAAAAATATTAAAAATCGTTATTCACAGTTTTTTTTATAAGCATTTAAAGTTCAAAAAATGACAAAATATGGAAAAATCACGAAAATTTGCAAATTATTTCGAGTTAGAAATTCATAAAAATTTTTCTTTTTAAATCTAAGATATGAAAATGTAATACAAGATTCCTTATAAGATTATCTACCTTTATCAAACAAAAAATATCTATAAGAAAGTCAAATTAAATTTTTATGATCGTTTGGAAATTCAAATTTTT
>NC_042495.1:18947890-18956593 GCF_005508785.2 Acyrthosiphon pisum
CTGTTACCTAAAAATTTAAAAAATACATTTACACAGTTTATTTTTATAGTCATTTTAAGTACAAATTTGGACGAAATTACATATTAAAAACCTAGGATAACTATTTTAGTTATTTTGTTGTGTTTGTATAATATTATTCGTGGGTACTTGAAACTTCTAAAGTATACTATTATATATCTATGATTTTACCACGGTTTTTTGTTGATGTATAACGCGTTATAACTTATAAGTACCTAATAGATATTATGATATGATTAATTTGGAATTTATTATAGGTACCTACCTATTATAGGTCAATTTTTTTTAATACCATAGATAAGTATATATTATATGTCTAATACATAGACTGATATACCGTCTCCGCTCAGAATCGTTTTTCTTATACAGTGATATTATATCATTGAATTCAAATTTAATACTGTCCATTATACAGTGACCCACTTCTAACCTACTGTACAGCAGAGCGACATCCACTTACCCACCTTTTTAATATTTTATTTAGTTAATTAAATATTTAAGTGGAAAATTCTGATTTTTTTTATTTTTCACAATTCTTATTGTAAATTAAATTACACCCCCCCCCCCCCCCCACCACACGTAAAATCACCACTGCCGGCTGTTATTACTCTCAAGTGGAAAATTTTTTTTTTTTTCTTCTATGATAAGTGTCACTCCTCACTGGCTCACTAGACACAAAAAGTACTAAGCAACCACACTTCAATACATTCGTCACTTAGCCAAGAAGCTAAAAGTCCAAAAATACAAGTTACTCAATGCCCAAAAAATATAAAATATAATTAAAATACAGGGTGATTGCGCAGGCATGCTCAAAACCACATTTTTCTTTTAATAATGAATTTGTTAAAATTTTGGTTTTTAGAATTTTAGAGTCGTGTGTATTGTTCTATGGTGTTACGGGAGTCGGGAATACGCGATTCCTTCGAGTACGTCCCACGTCCTATATAGGTAGGGTTGCCACCTCTCCGGGTGAAACCCGGAGAATCCGGGTTTATGTATAAATCTACGGGCTCCGGGTTCAGTGAATTATTCTCCGGGTCGGAGAAATAACTTTTCTTGTTCGGGATTTTTAATCATATTTATTATATAATTTGTAATTTTCAACAATAAAATATGTTATTATATTAATATTTTTTTTGTTTGCATTTCATGCTATAGATTATACTACATACTGGTGTATACTAGCGTCTACCTGATGACCTTTTTTTTTTTTTGCTTATCGGCCTGTCCCCGGGGCTGCTTTCTTTCAAAGGTGGCAACCCTATATATAGGTCATGATCATGATGGTGATAGTCGTGTTCACGATAAAACAGTTTCCTTTATCTCGCGAGTTACCTAAAGTTTATAGGTCTTAATGCGCGGTTCGGTCCTGTAATTGTTTATACTCTTTGACGGTACGGACGATAACGGACATTGTTTTCCTGTTTACAACTTTACCGTACCCACATTTATTTGGTGATAACACGTCTGTTGGTCGGACTCGAACATGCGGATTGCGAATGCTCACTTAAAGCTTGTTTTTTCGAAATATTTTTACGGTGCAGGGTCTTATGAAATTTCAATAAGGACTTGAGAGTATTTTTTACACGTCGTGTACTTGGATTTTACGGCCAGTTTTGTGTTTCTATTGCACGCGATCAAATTTAATCTCTGCACGTTATTGTGTGGCCACGTCCGCTCGCCTCAGGAAAACTATGGGCGAATTTTGAACGATCGTTGCTAATCAAGTACCAATATAAAACGTCATGTGAGTTTAATTTATGCATACTGTTTGTAGTCAATTCCACACAAGTGCCAATATAACAAATATTTGTGTCAATCGTACATGTGCATTACGATATCACATTCGATTTTGTTGTATTAATGCCGTGTTTGATGGTAATCAATCAAGTCATAAAGTATTGACACTTCCAGATGGAAATGATTTTCGTTGAGTTTTTTAAATATTAATTTATGTATTTTTCTTGTTCGATTTCAGAGTCCATAGATCATCATGAATCTAGACACACCTATAGAGACGGTGGTCCAGCAGCTTGCTAATGCTGTGGATCTGACCATGGACCCATCTATGTCACAAGAAAAACGTCACGAAGCCTACCGCTTATGCGATAGTTTTAAAAATGAGTTTCCACTGTGCGTTCAATGTCAGTGTGCTTTATATTTCACTAGCGACAGCGCACAATACACCGATATCGTACGACATTTTGGCCTACAACTTATGGAACATTGTATTAAATTTCGCTGGTATCAAATGGTTCAGGAAGACAAATTGCTCATTTTTTCTACTATAATGAGCCTGGTCAATTCTGCTTCACCATCACTACAAATCAACTATTTGAAAGATGCTCTTGCTAGAGTTGTTGTGGAAATGATCAAAAGGGAATGGCCTCAACATTGGCCTGGGATGTTAAACGAATTAGAATATGCTACAACATTGGGCTGTTGTCAAACAGAAACTGTTATGCTAATATTTTTGAGGTTAATTGAAGATGTTGTCTTATTGCAAACCGTTGACAATGCGGCCAGGCGACGAGATATTAGTAAAGAAATTCAAATGAGTATGTCTAAAATTTTTCCATTCTTTATAAATGTGATTGATAATTATTGTAGACAATATTTAGAATTCTTAAGTAGAAATGAACAAAATGCAGCAACTGCACTTGTCCGAGTAATACAGCTTGCCTTGGCTAATATTGGAGAACTATTCGAGTTCATTCAACTCTCGCATGTGAATTTTAAAGATTGTTATATAATCACTGTCTTATGCTCTTTATTAGACCATTTTAATTTTAGACAGTCTGCTGTTGATTGTTTACTCGTATTACTTTCAAGAAAATGTAAAAACGAAGAAAGAGAATGTGTTGTACAATTGCTTGATCAACCTTTACAACAGATATATTTCGTAGTACACAATGCAATCAGTCGTCTAGAAGCAAACGAAGAAAATAATATATTTTTAAAAACATTATCCAAAGTTGTGTCCATGTTGAGTTATGTGTTATGCGCTTTCTGGAAAGATAATAAATTGCATAATTTTACCGTTGAAAAATCAGAAAAAATACTTTTTTGTTATGTTGACTTATTACAAGTTTGTCTGTTTCATGATTCATTGAATGTCATTACAAATATTAATCAAGCCTGGTGTATATTATTTAAAAATCCTGAAATCAGTAAGAATATTTTACTAAAACAAAATTACATTCCAAAATGGTTTTTGTTAGCGTCAAAAAAATTAATTAAAATAGATTACAAAAACTTAGATTCATTCACCTTACTTGATTTTACAGATGAAGAAAGTTATAACACTGTTTTTTATCACACCCGATCAGAAATTGTTGAAACAATCAGATGTGCTTCTGCTATTGAAAATACTATTATGTTTTCAGTTACAGAAAACTTACTTAAGACGTGCATGGAAAAAACATCAATAAGGATGAAAGTGGTTCCTTTATGTGAACAAGATTCAGCAGAGTTTCTAGAATGGGAAGTAATGGTGTTAATATTAGATGGTGTCATGAGTAAATTATCTTTAACTCTGGATTCTGAAATCGTTACTAGAGGTTTGAGGCTAATTGAATTGTGTTTACAATTTGATACAAGAGATCCATTAATATTGTCATTCCTTCTATCGTCTATATCTGCATTGTTTGTGTTTCTAACTTCAACATCTTGGCCTTCAGAATATCTTCATGTAACACTCAATAAAATGTGTGAATATCTAATACTTGAGTGTCATCCGGATGATCAATTGTGTGTTCCAATGAAAGATTTGAAATTTCATTCTGCTTCTCTATTTATAAAACTAAGTATCAAATACCCAAATCTCTTACTGCCAGTTTTTGATAAGTTGTGTTCGTTAAGTGATCAACTTTTATCAAAAACCAGTAAAACTGGTGATAATCTTGCAGTATGTTTACGTTTGCAAGAATCACTTTTAGTGCTAAATAATCATGTGCCAGACTTTTATAAACAAACTCAACTAATTAAACACATTTTAGAACCTTGTCAATTAATGTGGCAAAAAGTACAAAGTATTGTATCTGGACCCCCTGAAGGATTATTAGCATATTTAGGCCTCGACAGGCCGCCAGTTGATTTTGAATCTGACCCGTGTCTAGAAAATCGAAATCATCTATCTCATTGTATCAATGTATTAGCATGTGTTATGGCTAGAAGCAACACAAATTCAAACTCAAAAATTCCAAACGTTTCACCAGTTACTGAACATGTTTTATTACTTCTACCAAATGTGTTTTTAATAATAAAAAATCTAAACTCTTTATGTTCGGATAATGTAAAAAAAATGATGCATCCTAGTTATACTACAGTCTTGGAGATATTCCCTCAAGAACGAGAGGCCTTACTCGGAAAGAACATTGTGTCTGAGAAAAATGACCCGTTTCAGAATTTTAGACAAAAACCAAAACCTGATCCGGTGTATAAGATAAAACTAGCAATTTTAAATGCTTACGAAGGCTGTTTAAATGTTTTGGGAAAATCATGTCTATTACTTGGAGACCAATTTTATGCTCTACAAAATTTTGCTCCTAGTTTTGAAGCAACTATAATGAGTGATGCAGATTCTTTACCACATGTACGCATTAGAACTGTTATGAAGAATTTTATTAAACCTTTCCTCATCAACTGTTCAAGTAAATATTATGATACTGTTCTTATTCCTATTCTAAATTCCTTTTTAGCTCATATGTTAATACGCCTAAGTATTACTTGGAAGAATATACCAGAACGTGAAGAATACGATAATAAAGATGGTGATTCTGAAGAGCTGTTGGAAGATATGATGATTCGGTTATTAACTAGAGAGTATCTAGATTTAGTACGATCAAGCTTAACTAGTTCTAATGAATCAAAAACGAGCCCTCATGGAAGTGTAGAAGAAATTCCTAATAGTGATTTATCTGAATTAGGTATAAAACTATTACGAAATGAACAGTCTAGGCAATTGATTGTGGAAAGTATTTTAAATGGTTTGTCGTGGAATACGTCTATAAGTCAATTTTGGAAAACTTGTCAAATATTTCAATGGGATAATCGGTCAGTCTCGCATCCCTGGTGTGATAGCCAGTCTAGTTTTAAAGCAACGTCCTTATCTCAAATTGTTGTAAAACATTTGGCTACCGAGGATGAAAGAACTGCTATGACAATTGCACCTGACTTGTTGATAGCCGTCCTAGAAAGTCTTCACTGGTTTGGTCATCATGATTCTAATATGGGTCCCCTTTTAGCTACATGCCTTAACATATATGAAACTTATCGTAGTAAAAATAATCAGTTATTAGAAGTCTTAAAAAAATTACCTGAAATCAACTTGGAAACATTGGAGCGTTTCGATAAGTGGGTGATGAGCGAGGACCCATTAAACAACAAAGTAAACAAAGGTAAACGAGAAATGTTAAAGAAGATATTGGCCGGCTGTATTGGAAAAGATGTGAGCCAAACTCATAAATGTAAAGCTGAGCTCAGAGACTTGCCCAGGGTTCTCGTCCCTAAGATTTGTACAACAGACTTATTAGAAAATGGCGATGACTTGAACATAAATAAATTACAAGAATACAAATTGTAGGATTATACTTAATACAAATCATTTTTTATTCATTTTTGTTATTGTTTTATTTATTCTTTTTTTTTTTTATTATTAACTAATGAAACGCCTTTGATGAGGTTATACGGTATAGACTATTTGTAAAATTATAGTATTACGCAATAGTATATTTGTGTGTGTGTGTGTGTGTGTAATGCGTATGTAATTGATCATTGGATTTTTAATTGTGTATAATGCATGTTTAATATTATTTTTGTATATAATATGGGCATTTGAATTGAATTCTCGCCGTACTCTTTGCATAATTTAAAACGAATAGTACTTTTATGGTTAATATTATATATTTATACCTCTTTCACGTCTGCCTAAATGTTTGTTACTAATTATTTTATAAATATCATAATAAACTAAGATTACATATTGAAATAATTATTTTCTGAAGTTTTTTTAACATAATCAAGGACAGTTGTACAGTTAAAGTTATCTATCAACTATAATATATGTGGTCCACCTATACGTCCTCAAATAAAACCAGAGTTAATTTTTTTACATACAGTACAGTACTAAATTCCAGGGGTTGATAAGGGATAGCATTTAAAACTATTGCAGAACTAATATTTAAATTTCTTTAAAATCATATTAATAAATTTTGTTTTGTTTTTTTTATAATGAATTATTATCAAAATTTGTAATATTGAATATGAAATTATTTTTCCAATCAATAACAGTATATATTAATATCATAACCTGTTTGTTCAAATATAATGTACTTTACAGTGTAATATAGATAAATGTTAAGTGTAATTGATGTAATAATAACTAACAATCAAAAGCTAGATACCGATTCCAATTTATTTCTTAAAATCAGCCGTCCTTATGCCTTCCAAAATAAGTATAGATTGTCTAATTTAGGCGACAACTCTTTGTGATACAGCGCCTACTCAGTAGCACAATAGTAGTCATCGTTCGACAATATCATTATCATCTATACAAACTGAATAGAATGTGATTAAACCATAAAAATGACATACAATTTAACATAATATAAGTAATATAGGCATCCAGCAACAGTCTAATAACATGTTACAGACGTTTACCCTTAAAATGTTTGGAATTTACTACAATATCAAAAATGTTGCCATGAATATAGATTTTTTTTATCTCCATAAATTATATGACATTAGTTTTTATATGGTTTACTTTTAGTGATTATTTTGTATGAATCATTCAGTTAGCAAAATTAACACTTACAACTCTATTTATCATTTAATATGTATGGTACATTTTTATGATTTTGTGTTTACACTGTTCATTTTTCATTCACATAGAATGATTTGTCATGAATGTTCGTCAAAAGTGAAACGTATAAACTTAGTTTATTTGTAAATATTAAAATTCAGCTCAAACCTTTATTTTATTTATATTTTCAGGTTATTTATAATTAAAATATATTAAATTATGTATTATCATAATTATTCAAGTGCAAGAAGATTCAGGTAATCAGTGTACTTAACAAAAAAAAAACAATTTTGTAACAAAACTTAATAATGAAAATGTTTATTTACCTTTATGGTAATTTATTTTAAAAACTATTTTTAATCCATAGGTATTGTATATTACAGTAAATAATTAACCAATCAGTTTCATTGTGCATACAAAAAAAACTTGATTTATTATAAAAAATTCAGAAGATAGATATTTCAAAAATAATAATTATTATTTTTATTGTTGTGGCTTAGTCAATATTAAAACAGCACTTGGTACCAAACCTAAAAAAGATAAACAATGAAAAATTAGTTAACAACATTGTATGCATAAAATTTTTTTTATTTTCTATTCTTAGGATCGAATGTAAATTTACTACCTCAATGTTTTTTTTTTTTTGTTTTGGAACTTAAAATAACGAGTTAAGAACAATGGTACGATCAGAGTTTGTAGCTCAGACTTAGTTTCAGAGTTAAAGTGATTTGAATTTCCAAATTTTTTTGCATGCGCGTTACAAAGCCTTGTCAATTAAAATATAACAAGTAGTCTGTTCCTACACTTAGTGGCTCTTGTCGAGGATAATCGTGAAATTTGAAACTAAGTCCAAGCGACTTCAAAATCATTTTCTGCACCGAAAGCTACATATAAAGAACAACATTTTTTTTTTTGGTATAGTGAGGGTAGTTAGTAAAGTGTATTTAAACCGATTTTTTTTATAATTTTACTGAAAGCAAAATTAATTTATATATCGTTATATTATAACAATTGAGCCTTGGGCTAATAAAATATGATATAATTTTGATATTACCTAATTGATCAAGTGGTTTTTCATAATCATCATTAGTAAAAACTTTCCTTGGAAAACTAGTCATGAGACAAAAGGGAGCATCCCCATCAGAACGGTTTAGTTCAATATAAACTCTTACAGCAGCCATCATTTCTTTAACATTAAATGTTTGAACAATTGTTTGACCATTTGTAAGACGAATCTAAATACAAATAAATATTAATTAAAATTAAAACTGTAATAATTAGGAAAAATATAATTATAAATCCAATTAATAATATAATTAAGTAAGATATTACTTTGTATAATTATTAATTAAGGGCAGTTGTAAAAAAGTCTGTATTTGGTATAACCAATGACTAAATAAGTAGATATGATTACAAAACACCAGTTTTTGCCTAGTTTGCAAATCTCTAAACCACACGCAAAACAATTGCTCGTAGTTCTCTGCATTTCATTGGTCGGCAATGTCAAGAGGATATTTTAGAAGTGGAGAACTACGCGATAAACGTGTCAAAGTTGGTATGCGTATCACAAAGTTGTGATCATACCTATTTATTTAGTGATGGTATTACCATTATTGGTCTTTTCAGTAAACAGACATATTAAGGGGACGTTACAGTGACATTTGTTGTCTCCGTCTTACAAGCGTGTAACATAACAATTTTTACGCTCAACAAAACACATTTATCTCCGTTAGTTTAAAAACTAGAGCGAATTGAGCTCTTATAAAATTTAAAGGTAAGACTATTAATCTAGGCAATGACATACGTTTTTTATTATATTTTATTTTTAAAGCAAGTTATGTGTATTTTAAAATTGTAAACGGTATCTAAATCTTAAAAGAGTT